>NW_020945437.1:17044729-17341269 GCF_900497805.2 Vombatus ursinus
CATTCTATGCTCCTGGGGCCCTTCCAGCTCTGACAGTCCATGCCCTAAGACCCCTTCCAGTGCTCACATTCTGTGCCCTAAAGCTTCTTCCAGCTCTGTCATTTCATACTCTGAAATCCCTGCCAAGTCTAATACCTGTATTTTAAGGTCCCTTCCAATTCTAAAGTTCTGTAATTCCTTAGAGATGAATCCAATTTGGACATAAGACTCTAGAATACTACCCGATCAAGGACAGTAGTATTGTATTCTAAACAGTTTCTTACCATTTGATTCCAGACTGTGTAAATAATGACTTGTTTCACCAGGGATGAGCAGGCATATTTCTTTGTACATCCATTCCCAGGTGAAGGTTTTCAGGGAACCATCCTCCCTCTCCAGCACAGTCCATTTGGTAACCAATGTCTCTCAGCTAGCCAGGGTCAGAGTTGTGACCCCTCCACCCATCCACCTACACACCACGAAGCTAGGAGATAGTGCAGGAATCCAAACCATGGCCTTGGCATCCTTAGCCACATGTTCTGACTTGTAGAGCTAATGGGCCAGGATGAAAAGGGAGCAGTTTCCTGGGAAAAGACATAAAGGGCCAAAGAGCAAACTGGCCACAAGAAACACTTCCAACTTGAAAAAATAAATTCCCTAAACAAACAAGTCAGCTCATATATCGGAAGAGCCTTAGCTGGGCCGCCAGAAACCAAAATGATTCGAGTCAGCATAGTAAAAAATAGACGCACATTAAAAAGTCTCCAATATTTATTTTCTTCCTCCTATCGACTCAGATTCCTCCAGCTTAAAAGGGTACGTGGGGCAGGCCGTGTGGAAATCGATGCCGCTTGGGTTTTTTTATGGCAGATAAATTTGATTTTCTGTTAACTGTAGCATTCATTTTTCATAATTTATAAGCTGTCTCTCCTGAGGAGGGTCGTGGTCAGCTGTGTGTTGACATGTGGGATAAGGGTAGCCAAAGCAGTTTGGCAGAGTGGGAAGATTGCTGTATCGGGTGTCAAGTGACTTCAGTTGCAGCCTGAGCTCTGATGGATGTCCCTAAGACTCAGTGGCCTCATCTGTAAAAGAGAAGGGATCGGACTGAATGATTTCTGAGGTCTGTTCAAGTCCTAATGTTTTTCTATCTAAGGGCCCTTCTGGTGCTTAACATTCTATGAATCTGTGATTATTTGTGATTGGTGGCAAGATTTGGGATTCAATGAGATGAGGAGTGGAGCAAATAGAAGAGAATGAGTCATTCTGGCTATTTTTGGCCCTTTCCTCAGAAGGAGAGATGTGAGTGTGTGTGCGTATACACATAGACTACATATTACATATACACATATATGTATATGTCTATATATATACACATATATGTATGTACATGTATGTGTATATACATACATATACATTAAAAGAAACAGCCAAATCCATAAGAACCAAACATGAAAGAAATCTTAACCTTGGTGGTCATTCTTACTTCTAAATGGTAGGTTAATAAGTGCATGGAAGACGGGGGTGGGGGAGACAGGGAATAAGCATTTATATAAAACCTATCTGCCAGGCACTGTTCAAAGCATTTTTTATAAATAACATCTACATTGATCTTCACAACAACCCTATGAGGTAGATGCTATTATTATCCCCATTTTATAGGTCTGGAAACAGGCAAACAGAGAAGCAACTTGCTCAGGGTCACACAACTAGTAACTCTCTGAAGCTTAGGCCCAGCGCTCCATATATTGTACCACCTAGTTGCATGGAATTGAGGGACTACTTCTGCTATGAATAAAATGGTTATGAGTAACTTGTTTATTCTGGAGTATAAATAAATGTACCCCAAATGACCAGTGTGGTCAGTTTACAATCCCAGCAAAGCTGACCGGCTCCTGGTTGATTGTGGGCAGTAAATGCATCTCAGAAAGAATGTGAACCAGGACCTGTGAGTAGTTCCAGTTGTAGAACCGCCCATGTGTTCTCCCTATGTCCTTTGTTTGAAAATTGTAAATCATAGATGTTCCCTGAAAATCAACCAATCACTCAACACATATTTATTAATAGCTTGCTAGCTGCTGACAAGTATAAAACAGTTCCTGCCCTCAAGGAGCTCCCATTCTATTAGCATATGCTGTGTCTCTCTACCTCAAATCTGGAAGCTAATTGGCATACCTAGCATTTGGGTTCCTGACATGGGGGAGATAAGAGCCAGCCATTGACAGAGAGGTCCCAGTTTTGACAGTCCTATAAAATGATGGGTTCCTGTATGGATCATAAAATCATAGTCTTAGGGCCAGAAGGGAGCTTTGAAGTCATTGGGTCCAATTCTTGCATTTTGCATATGTGGAAACTGAGGCCTAGCAAAGTTAAGATACTTGCCCAAGATCAGGTAGATTGATGGCAGTGCCAGAATTCAAACCCATAGCACATCAGTGGTACAGCCATAAGAACCTAGTGCTTCTGATTCTCAATACAGTACTCTTTCTATCGGGCCACATCAACATTCCCTGTTGAAAGGCAAAGGGGATGGTTTACATGGGTCTTCTTTCTACTGGCAGATACTCTCTCATCTTCTTCCTCATCAATTAATCAATTAATCAGCAGGCCTTTATTGAGAATATGCTTTGCACACGGCCTTATTTTTTATCTTCTGGGAGATGCAAATAAAACTACGGGATGGTTCCTGCCCTTAAGAAATGTAGTACTGCTGGAGAGAAAAGACAAGCGCAGTTGGGAAAAATACCTAATGGTGGAATTTGGAATTTGGAAATCACGTGGAATTTGACTGTGTCCTCTGACTCCAACTAAAGTGATCTTTCCACTTTTCTACCCCAGTCTTCTTCCTTGAATATCTCTCCTGACAGAAGCCCAGTCAGTTCCCAAAGATACAGAAACCTCGTAAATGACTGCCCTTCCTATATCATTTAGTATGGGTAAACCATAGGTGAGGAGAGATTGACAGGCCCAGCTAAACAGAAGACAAATGGAGCCCTGACCTCTAAATGAGAAGAAAGGAACAGTGAATAATAGGTGAAGTAAGACTCCTGTGAGTTAGGTCACCAAGAATGTGATGGAACGTGTATAGGTTAGGTCTGAAGCCAGAGGGAGAGAGGAAGGAAGGAAGGAAGGAAGGAAGGAAGGAAGGAAGGAAGGAAGGAAGGAAGGAAGGAAGGAAGGAAGGCAGGAAGGAAGGAAGGAAGGAAGGAAGGAATGAGGGAGAGGGAAGAAGGAAGGAAGGGAGGAAGGAAGGAAAAAAGGAGGAGAGAGGAAGGAAGGAAGGAAGGAATGAGGGAGGGAGAGAGGGAGGGAGGAAGGCAGGAAAGAAGGGAGGAAGGAAGGAAAAAGAAGGGAGAGAAGGAAGGAAAAAAGGAAGAGAGAGGAAAGAAGAAAGGAAGGAAGGAAGGAAGGAATGAGGGAGAGGAAAGAAGGAAGGAAGGGAGGAAGGAAGGAAAAAAGGAAGAGAGAGGAAGGAAGGAAGGAAATAAGGAAGAAAAGGAGGGAGAGAAACAAGGGAGGAAGGAAGAAGGGAGGGAAGGAAGTAAGGAAAAAAGGAAAGGAGGAGCATTTATTAAGCTCATACTGTGTGCCTGCACTAAGCCCTTTACAAATATTACCTCATTTAACCAGTGGCTCAGTGGTTCCTACACATTAAGTGCTTAATAAATTTTTTGTGGTACTGTTATAAAATCATCAATCAGGGGCAGCTAGGTGGCCCAGTAGATAAAGCTCCAGCCTTGGAGTCAGGACGACCTTAGTTCAAATCCGGCCTCAGACCAAACACTTGACACTTACTAACTGTGTGACCCTGGGCAAGTCACTTAACACCAATTGCCTTAAAATAAAATAAAATAAAATAAAATAAAATAGAATCATCAATCATAGGCTCATATGCTAAAGCTGGAAGGTACCATAAAGGTAATCAAGTCCAAGCTCTTCATCTTTAGTTGAGAAAGCTGAGGCCCAGAGAACATAAGTGACTAGTCCAAAGTCCCACAGATAAAAAATGACAAAACTTTGATTTGAACCCAGAATCTTTGATTCCTGATCCAGCAGTCCTTCCACTATATCATCTAGCCTCCCAATTCTATTTGCTAGGCCTCTGATTAAGGGCAGCTATGTGACGCCATAGTGCACAGAGTGCTGGACCTAGAGTCAGGAGGACTCATCTTCCTGAGTTCAGATCTGGCCTGACATTTGCTAGCTGTGTGACCCTAGGCAAGTCACTTAATCTTGTTTGCCTCAGTTTCCTCATCTGTAAAATGAGCTGGAGAAGGAAATGGCAAACCACTCTAATATCTTTGCCAAGAAAACTTCAAATGGGGTCACAATGAGTAGGACACAACTGAACAACAACAAGGAGATTCCTAATTAGTGCAAATCATAATCCCCTGAAATGCATCCAAAGTGTATTGCACTCTTCCAAGGCATAGTTATGTCGCACATGGTAATTGATTCCAGCCCAATGGAGACATGCGGTGCAAATTTGAGTAATGAGGCTTCTTCAGGAGATTTATTGTTTGCACTAACCAGGGCCAGCTAGCCTAGAGTGTTGTTTGAGTTCACCTGAAAAGGAAAGAAGGCCTAGAAAATCAGACCAAATGAGCTGCTTCCTCAGAAAAAGCTTAAACTAGCTGGAATTAGGAATGGGATAGAATCAGGGTAGAACTGAGACAGAGAATGGAGGCTTTTCATTGAACTAGGTAGAGGATGAACAGGGCGGAAAAGGGGCCCCACTAGGAATGCCGGACAAAGGATTCTGGGCTGCGTCAGGAATGAATGCGCCCTCTCCCGACCAGAGACATTCAGGCACAGGTTGGGTGACCGGTCGCTCTTGTAGAGACAACATTGAGGGTGTTCATGTCACGAGGGAAAGGAAGAGGAAATATTCACTCTGCACCACGTGCCAGACACTGTGCACTAAGCGCTTTATACGGATTATTTCATTTGATCCTCACAAAAACCCTGGGAAGTAGGTGCTATTATCCCCATTTTACCCTTGGGGAAACTGAGGCAGGCAGAGGTTAAGTGCTTAGTGTCACATAGCTAGGAAGGGTCTGTGCTGGATATGGGTATCGAATACGTATTTGAACTCAGATCTTTCTGACCAGGCCCAGCAGTAGCTGCGTCTAGGCAAGGTTTGGCCAACATAACTTCTGAGGTTCTCCTGACATTAGGCTTCTGTGAGTCAATGGGATATGTGGGCAGTGATAGAAGGGATAAGACAAGTTGACTTTTTTTTATCTTTTTAGCCAGAAAAATAAGGAAAGAAGAGAATTTATATTCCCCAGCCTCTTAAATTAAAAAGTAGTGGGGTGAATTCAGACTATTCTAAACAGCTATGGGCAGGCCACCTACAGGGTCCCAGACTTGTTAGAAGAAGATCTAAGTTCAAATCTTGGCTTTTCTACTTACTCATCATGTGACTGGAGACAAACTTCCTAACCTTGATAAAGCTTAGTTTATTCAGCTATAAAATAGGAATATTTATCCTTTCTATATCACAAAATTACTGAAGGAATTAAACATGATTTCATATAAATATATATATATATAATAATGAAGCATAATAAAAATATAAATTGCTGTTATTATTATAGTATTACTGTTAATAAAAATGATATAATATAGAAGGTAGCTGAGTCTAGCAGATAGAGCACTGGGTTTGGAGTCAGGAAGAGCTGGGTTTGACTTCCCCCTCACTCACCTTCTAGCAGTACTGACCTTGGACACAAATTAGTTAATCTCCCTGGGCCTCAGGTTCTTTATCTGTAAAATGAAGGGGAGGAAGTATGGGATGATATTCCCCTGCCACATTATTTGAGAAACATTTATCCTTGAAATAATATATGTAAAACATTTTATAAATCCTGAAGCAGTATAGAAATATAAGACATTATTATCACAGCATGTCCAAGTTGGAAGAAATCTCAGAGGCCAGCTAGTTCCACCCACCACTCCCTGAGCAGGATTCCATTCAACAGCATCATTGATAAATGTTCATTCAACTTCCATTTAAAGAATTTTAGCGATGGTGGAGCTCACTCCCTCCTTAGGCAGCACGTTATGCTATTGTACATAAAGTTCTTCTTATTGTTATTATTATTATGTTATTTGGGATTATAACATGAAAAACAGCACCTATTTCTAGAGCATTTTAGACATTGTGTTATTGTTCAGTCATTTTTAGTCATGTCCAACTCTTTGTGACCCCATTTGGGATTTTCTTGGCCAAGATTACAGAGTGGTTTGCCATTTCCTTCTTCAGCTCATTTACAGGTGAGAAAACTGAGACAACCAGAATTAAGTGGCTTGCCCAGGGTCACATAGCTAGTAAGTATCTGAGGTCACATTTGAACTCAGGTCTTCCTGACTCCAGGCCTGGTACTCTGTCCAGTGCACCGCCTCACTGCCCTTTAGAGATTCTAGAAGGCATGTTATCAGCATTGGCCCTAAAAGAAGTAAGTAATCGAGGTGATGGTGTTCTCATTTTATAGATGGAAGTACTGAAGCTCAGGTATGTGTTTGCCCAAGGTCAAGCAGCTAGTTAGCATCAGAGTTCTAAGACTTATACCCCGAGTTTCTTGGCTCCAAATCCAGAATCCATATACCACTTTTCTTGAAAGGCATAACACATGTAGTAGTCTCAATGCCAGGTTGTGAGGAGAAGGTAGCAAACAGCCCTGGATTCAGAGTCAGAGGACCTGAGATTGAATCTAGACCGTGCCACACAGTTCCTATGTGGCTTTGGGCAGTTCACTTGCCATCTCTGAGCCATGGCATCCTCATCTATTGGCCTGGATACTATCTAAAGTCTCTTCTCCCATTAAATCCTATGAAACTTCACTATTAGAGAACTAGGAAGTGCCATGCTGCAACTCATATGAGCAAGCTTGCCTCTCCACATGGGCAGAGGCCTTCCTGGCTAGACCTCGCCTGCAGCAGTCTGCAGCATACGGTAGCCTGAAGATGGCGGAGCTTGGTGCCAGCTGATGGCTCCAGGGCCGGCAAAGTCATTCATGGCTTGCCAACGTCTATGTAGCTTTGAATGCCTAGGAAACCAGCGTGAAATTCATACACACTCTCAAAAGAAATAACCAAGCCACGTGAGAACAGAGCCTGTTAATCTCTTGGCCTGGACCCATAACCAAACCCTGTGCCTGACATGCAGGGTTCTGTCATTTGGATCCCTTCTGGTTCCCACCACCCCATCCTGGTCTGATCAAGTAACTCACACGTCTACAGTTCTTTAAGGTTCACAGAATGCTTCCGTCCTGACAATTCTTGAGGTAATTAGTACAGGGGATTATTGTCCTCATTATGCGGATAAGGAAAATTAAGCTCACCTTTATGAAACTCAGTTTTCTCATCTGTAAGAAAGGGCTGTTGATGTTCGAACTCTCCCTTTGGTACCCTTGTTAGGGGCAAAGTAGATCAGAAACTTTCAGATGCTGCATGAACATGAGTCATTATTGTTATGTTTGCCTGGGGACACACAGACAAGCAAGTGTAGTTAATCCTGGACAAGGCACTTGACTGCAGAATCTCATTTTCTAGAAAATAGAGCTAATAGCATCTGCCTCTCAGAGTTCTTCTGTGTGGATCAGATGAGTCGTATATAAAGTGAAAAAATGAGAAAACTAAGAAAGACAGAGATTAAGTGTCTTGCCCAGGGTCATGAATCTAGTGAATATCTGAAGCTGGATTTGAATGCCACTCTTCTTGACTCCAAGTCCAGCGTGCATTCACTAGGACAATTAGCTGCCTTACAGGGTAAGTATTAGAAGGAGTCACATATGGAAGACGTATGGGATTGGTTCAGCTCAGTCCCAGAAGGCAGAGCTAGGAGCAGTGGTCAGAAATTTCAGACAGGCAATTATAGGCTTTTTCTGTGGAAAAACTTCCTATTAATCAGAGCTCTCTAAAGATGCAATGGGCTCCTCGGGAGGTACTGGGTTCCCCTTCACTTGAGGTCCTCAAGCAATGACAGGTTGACCACTTCTCAGGTACACTGTAGATCAGTGGTGTCACCTTAAATAGGAACAGGGCCACTAAACCATACTTAAGGATCCTTTGGGCCATGTGCTGACTTAGAAAACTACATATTAACATTATCTATGTTCTAGTGTATTTTTATTTATTTTGTTAAATATTTTCCAATTGCATTTTAATCTTGTTTGGTCTACATTTGGGAGTGTGTTTAGCACTTGCGTTGTAGAGAATATCCTTTTTCAGATCCAGTTTAGGGTAGGTGGTGCCTGAGATCCCCATCAGCTCCCAAATTCTGGGATGATAAAGAAGTTGTTGTTCAATCATTTTCAGTTGTGTCTGACTCTTTGTGACCCCATTTGGTGTTTTGGCAAATATACTGGAGTGGTTTGCCATTTCCTTCCAGCTCATTTTACAGATGAGGAAACTGAGGCAAACAGGGTTAAGTGACTTGCTCAGGGTCACACAGTTAGTAAGTGTCTTAGGCCAGATTTGAACTCATGAAGAGTGGTCTGGAACTCTATTCACTGTACCACCTAGTGCCCTGATATAAAAGTAGCATGATAAAATAGAGTGAGCATTGGATTCAAAGTCAGCGCACCTGGGTTTGGATACAGGATCTGCCTTTTAATGTCTTTGAGCAAAACACTTGACATTCTGGGCTTGTTACCTTGTCTATACAGTGTGAGGGACTAGATGATGCCTAAGGATCCTTTTGCACTCTAAATCCTGTGATTCTTGGGGAGGGGGAGGGGAGAAGGCATGCAAAATGCAGTGAGAAACTAGGGAGAGGAAGATGCCTTTGACCTGGGAGTTGATGGAGGAGGAGCAGGGAAGCCTTCATGAAGAAGGTGGCACCTGAGGGTAGACCTTTGAAAGAAAGGAAAATATTTACATTACCTGTGTTCTATTGTATTTTTATTTCTTTTGTTAAATATTTTCCAATTATATTTTAATTTTGTTTGGTCTATACTTGGGAATATGTTTAATATTTGTTGTGGTTTTAGAGGATAGCCTTTTCTAAGTTGAGATAGAGGAAAAGGGAGTCCATGCCAGGCTGAGAGTTGGTATGAATAAAGACAAGAGAGATCAGAGAGGGCAGGAGAAGATTGGGGGAAAATAAAAGTGTTCTGGTTGGATAGACGAGAGAATACATGAAGGGTATTTATGTTATTTTCATAATAAGGCATCAGAAAATCCAATTGGAACCAAATTGTAGAGGACCCCAGAGAACAGAACTAGAAACCATAGATGGAAATTACAGGAAAACAGATTTCAGCTTAATATGATGGAAAACTATCTAAGAATAATAGCTGTCTCAGAGTCGAGTGGATGCCTCAGGAGGTAGTGGGCTTCCCATCACTGCAGTTATTCAAGTGTAGAGGCTAGAAGATGACTTATTAGGGATGTTGTAGAGGGGGTTCACATTCAGAGACAGGTTCAACCAGATGTCTCCAACTCGGAGATCTGATCCCATGATATCCTTGAATACTTGTCTAGTCGATCACTCAGCAAACATCTAAACATCTAATCCATGCCAGGTGCTGTTAGGCTCTGGAGATGGACATCGGATGAAGCGTTCTCTGTCTTCATAGAGCTGACATTCTATCAGCTAGGTGGCCCAGTGGCTAGAGTCCTGCTGCACTTGGAGTCAGGAAGACTCGAGTTCAAATGTGGCCTTGGATACTTAGTAGCTGTGCTATCCTGGCCAAGTCACTTCACTTTTGATTGCCTCATTTTTCTTAACTGTAAAATGGAGAAAATAACAGCCCTACCTCCCAGGGTTGTTAGAATCAAATGAGATAATATTGGTAAAGCACTTCATTCGGTTTCCTAATTTGCAAAGTGGGGATGATAATACCTGTAATATTTCTTACACAGATTGACAGAAAGTTTACAGGGTGGTATGAGGCATGTAAAGAGTTTTACAAACCTCAAAGCATTGAACACATCAGTTATAATTATTCTCTAAGCAATGCGGAGCATCTGAAATTTTTAGAGTTGTAGTAGCCTGGCACATAGTAGGTGCTTAATAATTACTATTTTCTTTCCTTCCAGCAGGGAAACACGTATATATGTATGTGTGTATGTACATGCATATGTATGTACTTACATGCATGTGCATTGTGTGTGTATGTATATGTACGGGTATGTGTATATGTATATAAGCATATATAGGTTATATGAATGCATGTATGCATGCATGTATATGTATCCATACATACATGGGTATGTGTGTATATCCACACCCATACTCATTCCTATATGTGTTATTTCCCTGATGGAAGGAAGGAAACAAGTATTGAATACATGCATGCATGTATTATATATGCATGTATATATATATATGTGCATGTACACATCTATAACACACATATATACATATTATGTATATACACATTTATAAATACAAAATTATGTACAAAATCATCATGAGGCACTTGTGCCTGTAAGGATCAGAAAGGCGTTATGTAGAAGGGGGCACAAGCTAAGCTTTGAAGAAAGCTCAGCTTTCTTATTCCAAGAGGCCAAGGTAGGGAGAGATGGTATTCCTGGTATAAAGGGTAGATATGCGAAGGTGTGGAGGTGAAAGATGAAGTGACATGCTTGAGGGGTACCAGGGGTCCATAGAGTGTGTGAAGGAGAATGATGTGTAATAAACTCGGAGAGGCAAGTTGAAGCCAGATAGGGAGGGACATTAAATGTTAGACAGAAGGATTTGAAGTTAATCCCAGAATCAATGGTCATTGGAGTTTCTAGAGCCTGAAGTGGCTTGGTCAGACCTGTGCTTTAGCAGTATCGCTTTGGCAGCTGCTTGGAGGCTGGATTAGAGAAATGGACGAGTGGAGGGGAAATGGAAGCAAGGAGAAGCTTGCTAGGCAGGAAGCTCTTGCACTAGTCCAGGTGAGACCTGAGACCCACACTAGGGTAGTGGCCGCAGGAGTGGAGAAAGAAGGAAGAAGGAGAAAAATGATATGGAGGTAAATTTGATAAGACTTAATTAAAGGATTTTTACACAAAAGTATCATGATGTGATGGCTAGAGGTTGGGCTTGGAGTCAAGAAGACTTGAGTTTGAATCATACCTTTAACATCTGCTAGCTATATAACTGGGCAGCTAGGTGGCACAGTGGATAGAGTGCCACGCCTGGAATGAGGAGGATCTGAATTCAAATTTGACCTCAGATACTTACTAGCTGTGTGACCCTGGACAAGTCACTTAACCCTGTCTGCCTCAGTTTCCTCATCTGTAAAATGAGCTAGAGAAGGAAATGGCAAACCACTCCAGTATCTTTGCCAAGAAAACTCCAAATGAAGTCATGAAGATCTGGGCACCACTGAACAACAACAAAGCTGTATAACCCTTGGCCAGTCACCTGACCTTGCTGGGATCCAGTTTCCTAATTTGAAAAGTGGGGATGATAATACCCGTAATATTTCCTACACAAAGTGACGGCAAGGTCTACAGAGTGATGTGAGGCATGTAAAGAGCTTTACAAACCTCAAAGCTTTGAACACATCAGTTATAATTATTCCCCAGGCAATGGGGAGCATCTGAAGTTTTTAGAGTTGTGGTGGCTGTTGAGAGGAGTCTGTGGAAAGCTTGGATAGGCGATAAGTTAATCAACAAGCTTTTACTATGTGCCAAGCACCGTGCTAAATTCCAGGGATGCAAAGAAAGGTAAAAATAGTCTCTGCTCTCAAAGGGCTCATAGACTAATGGGGAAAAAAACCAACACACAAATCCCCACGTGCATACAAGTTATATACAGGAAAAAAGGGGAGTGCTCTCAGAGGGAAGGCACGAGCAGAGGAAGGGAACTCTTGAAGAAAGTGGAATTTGAGCTGATTCTTCAAGGAGGCATGGATGAAGAGTGAGGAAATTCCAGGCATGGGGGACAGACAGGGACAAGAGAGAGATGGGGAGCAAGAGTGTTTGAGGAACAGCAAGGAGGCCTGCGTCATTGCATCACAGAGAACATGGAGAGAAGTAAAGGGTAACAAGATGGGAAAGGCAGGAAGGGCCTGGCTCTTAAGGACTCTAAATGTCAACAAGAGGATTGAATATTTGATCCCAGAGGTAACAGGCTGGGCACTGTATTCAGAGCTCAGTGTCAGAAGATGTGGGCTCTGGTACTAGCTCTAACTCCACCAGTTGTGTGACCTTGGGAAAATCACTTCATCTCTCTTTGGGTCTCTGTTTTCTCATCTATGTTGTTGTTGTTCAATCATTTTTCAGTTGTGTCCGACTCTTTGTGACTCCTTTTAGGGTTTTCTTGGCAGAGATACTGGAGTGGTTTGCTATTTCCTTCTCTAGCTCATTTTACAGATGAGGAAACTGAGGCAGACAGGGTTAAGTGACTTGTCCAGGGTCACACAGCTAGTGAGTGAGGCTGGATTTGAACTCAGGAGGATTAGTCTTCTTTACTCCAGGCCCAGCTCTCTAACCACTGCGCTACCTAGCTATTCTTTCCAAATAGAAACTCTCCCTTATAACAAAAAAGTATAGACTTACAAAACAAATTAACACATTTCCCGTGTCTGAAAATGTATATGCCGTATGTGTATTATATATGTTTTATATATATATACATATGTATATACATATATATTATAATACTATACTATGTTGTTTTTGTGGTTGTTATTCAGTTGTTTTAATATGTCTGACTCTTCATGACCCCATTTGGGGTTTGACCTCAGGAAGGTGAGTCTTCCTGACTCCAGGCCCAGCACTCTATCCACTGCACCACTTAGCTGCCCTCATCTATAAAATGGACTTAATTTTACATGCACTACACATGTGTGAGGATTGTCATGAGGACTGAACTGTGAATCTTTCTGGAGTGGTAACCAGTAGAACCACACTGACTTAATTAGGGAGTAAGCCAGAGACTCTTCCTTGGCTATCAACTCTCATGCATCATTTTATTTTCTTCTAGGTGCCAACTTCTCTCTTCGAGAGCTTGGGCTGGGAGAGGTGACCCCACCCCATGGAACTCTGTACAGGACAGACATTGGCCTGCCCCACTGTGGCTACTCCATGGGGGCTGGCTCAGACGCTGATGCTGAGGCTGAGGCCGTCTTGTCCCCCGAGCATCCGGTAAGACTGTGGGGCCGGAGCACCAGGTCTGGAAGGAGCTCCTGCCTGTCGAGCCGGGCCAACTCCAACCTCACCCTCACTGACACTGAGCACGAGAACACGGAGACTGGTGAGTGGCCCATGAGTGATGGATGGCCTAAGCTTCAGATTTTTCCCCTGCTTTTTAATCTTTAATTACAGTATCCATGTAACACTCCATCATTTTCTGCTCTGGTGAGGAGGGTGAAAAATTGTTTCTTTCTTAGCTGTCCGAAGTCATGGTCGTGCAAAACATTTGTCAATGAGCTACCCAAAGTGGAGACAGCCCCTTGTTAATGACAGAACAGACAGGTGGTAGATAGTTACTTTGTTATAGTATTGTTCCTGATGTAGACCTCCCCTGAATATGTCACACCCCTAATAGGAGATCTCTTTGAAAATGAAAAAAAATGCATGCACACACATATATATAGTGAAGAGACAAAAACACAAAATGAGCATATTAAAATATATTTACTTAGAAAGTTGGACTATTGGATGGCTGGGGTTTGGGTATGATGGGAAGCTGTCCTGACTAGGACTAAAAGTTGCAGCTCTGGGTAAAGCACCATGGATGAATTCAGAGACCTGAATGGTGAAGATTGCTTACAAAGTCAAATTCTTAATGTGGAAGGTTAGCAAAATGGGTGGACAAGAGTGAATCAGCATTATGGCCATTAGAGGCTACATTTAATTTTTCTCTAGGCTGTATTGGGCAGAAAGGTACAGCCTAAATTCAGATCAATCATGATACCTATGAGGCCAAGCAATTTTCCGTGGGAGCTGAAGCTCCCAAATGATGTACCTAGTGTTTGGATGTCAAAACCACTGTCTTGGGTTGCCTGCCTGGTAGAAGATGTGAAACTTTGATCTTCTGTACTTCTTAGAGGATGACTCTCCAGAGAAAGCATTTCATCTTTAGGTTCCCTA
Source organism: Vombatus ursinus (assembly GCF_900497805.2). Taxonomy (NCBI): domain Eukaryota; kingdom Metazoa; phylum Chordata; class Mammalia; order Diprotodontia; family Vombatidae; genus Vombatus; species Vombatus ursinus. Next base: position 17,058,746 of record NW_020945437.1, read on the forward strand.
GAACATAAATGTTCTTTAAATTAAATGTTAAATGTCTTTCCTTTCCTCATCATCTATTCTTGTCATATTTCAGATAATCTTTATGCCAACCTACCCTGGTTCCTTACCATCCCATTTCCTCAGAAATGTCATCAAAGGTTACTTGATGAAAGGATGAGTGAAAAGTTGGTTCAGGAATACTTGAGCAGGGGAATATTAGGGAAGGGGGATGGGAGCAGAGGGTAGAAGTTTTCCTTCTTGTTCTCCGTGTGTATATAGAACTTTAAGCAGCATCTCACTTGTGAGGTCTAGGTAAACCCTACACAACCTGGCCCCAACCCATCTTCCCAGCCTCATTGAACATTGTTCCCTCTCCCCCACTCTGTTATCCAGTCAAACTGGCCTTCTCTCCTTTCCTCACACTTGACATTCCATCCATCTTCCCATCTCTGTGATTTTACTGACTGTCCCTTATGCTTGAAATACTCTCCTTCCTTACCGTCACATATTAGAGTCTCTCGCTTTCCTTGAGACACAGCTCAGCTACTGTCTTATGTAAGATGCCTTTCCTGATTCCCTCAGTTGCTAGTGCCCTCTCCCCCAAACTACCTTGTATTTACCTTGTATTTTACTTTGAATAGATTTGTATTCATTTGCTTTATATTTGTGATACGCATTTTGCAGTTTGTACATGTAGTGTATCACCAATTCCTATGACTGAACCGGCTAATAAATGCTTGTTGATTCATTGATTGATTGATGGGCCACAGACTGATGCAACTGAAGGATGATATTTGAGTTACTCGGGTCCCATGTCGAGCATAGAAAACAGAAGATGTGAGGGCTATGTGGTGACTGACTTTCAGCTAGTGAAAGGTTGTCCCATAAAAGGCAACATGATGTAGTGGAGAGAGGGCTGGCTTTGCAGTCTCGAAGACCTCTATTCACATCCTGCCTCTGACACAAAACTGTGGCATGTCACTGGGGGACTCAGTGTCAATAAACTCTTACAATATGGTGAAAAGAGCCATGAACTTCAAGTCAGAAGATCTAGATTTGAATACTGGCTCTGCTGCATAACACAGTGCCTGGCACATGGTAGATGCTTAATAAATGTTGGTTGATGGATTGATTAATTGCCACTTAGTACCTATGTGATCTCAGGCAAATATCTTAGTGTCGTTGCTCGGTTTTTTCATCTACAAAATGAAGGAGTTGGTTGAGAGATCCCTTTAAGCTTTAAATCTATATTCCTTCTATAAGTTGCAAATAAATTGTTGGTCTGAGTCAGAGGAGATTCCATATAAGAAAAGCTCAACAATGAAATCATAATCCATACCCCATTCCCCTCTACAAACACACACACACACACACACACACAAACAATTTTAGGAAGAACAATTATTTATTCCCTTTATGGTCTGAAAGGTCAGAGCTAGAAATGATAGGGGAAGGTACAGAGAGGTAGGGGGTCATGACAGGTCTAACAACTGAAATGACTGAACAAAACAAAACAAAAAAAAAGAAGGGTAGATTTTAGTTTGATATAAAGAAAAATTTCTGGATACATCAAACGAATAGTAGAAATGACTGCCATGAAGAGGAGCAAGTTCCCTGTTGCTGGAGGTATCCAAGTGAAGACTTGTCAGGGATGATGCAGAAGGGATTCCTATTCAGGCATGAAGTCAACTAGATGATTTCTGAGGTCCTCTCCAACTTGTAGATTCTGTGATTCTGAGTGCAGACACTCCTCACATAATATGGCTGACCAAAGTTTCTTTCCAATGTCGTGCCTGATACCCTAAGGCCATTATAATAACCCACAACTCCACCATCGCCCCATCAAGTTCTTTGCCCCATCAAGAAAAACTCGGATCCCGTCAGCTAAAGATGATCCTAGCTGACTTCCCTGCCCTATTGTTTCCCATGGTGAATTTTCAAAGATATAATCAATACGAGATGAGCTGTACTCATACAAGGTCAACACTGTTCTCTCTTCCGTTAAATATATAACCACTCTAGCTGAGTCCTTATGGTAAAAACAAGGAAGTCAAAGGGGTAAAGGAACCAGACAGCTAGCTTGACATGAAGACAACAGTATTATTTATTCTTTTAAAGGCTTCTTACCATGGAGCTGTAGTGACAAATGATCATTTTTACTTAAAGCAGTGACAGGGCGAGGCACACACCTCCCACGTTATTGTATGTTCATGTTCAGCTGAATTACAGGTGAATTAAGCTTCTGTTGGATGATAATGACACGTTAGACAAGGCTGAAGATACACAGGAGAATATGGAAGTGGTTACCTGATTCTTTTCCTTCTTCTAGCCCACATTTGTCAAATTCTTATAGGAGTTAGAGCTGGAAAGGCCTTTGAATATCAAGTCATCCAAACCCCCAGTTTTAGAGATGAGGGAAATGAGGCCTAGAGAGATTAACGGATTTGTCTAAGTTTACACAGGTGGTATGTGTAACTGAATGGGGATTTGGACCCACTTCACCTGACTCTGAAGCTAACATTCTTTCCATTTCACTACCCTTACAGTTGTTTTTCTTAGGGCATCCATTTATGGACTGGATTTAAGAGAGTTAATTCCCATTGCCTGGATTAGGCTCGGTTTGCTTGGGAAAAGGTAAGACAAGTGGAGATTCAATGGATGAAGTTTTCCTTCTAGCATCTTTGTGCTTACAGAGACTTAAAAGTATGAGGAAGGGGCTTTCTTCCCCAGACATGCAATCTTGAGAGCAGAGACAAGGGAGCTCCAGAGGGATGTGTTCATCTCACCTAGTCAGCGTCCAAGCTTCATTGTTCATAATCAGACCAGCCCAGGTTTGGCTCTTGTTTCATCCCCTGTTATCCCACAAAGACCAATAGACCCTTCACTTTGAGGACACCACTTCCAGGTATATACAGTCAGGCTTCAGACCACATCCAGTCTCATGGGAACCCAAAAAACCACAGCAATCCACACAGAAGGATCAGCAGGAAGTAAATTCCCAGGTTTCTGTTAGTGAGGAAAGGCCCTAGTTCCACAGTCTGGATCCTCTCTCCCACCTGCAAAATGTACAACATCCTACAACACATTTCATGAGAGAGTAGACTGCTTCTGTTCTGCAGATCATCAGGTCAGAGTTGCCTCTTCCACTGGCTTTTATTCTCTGCTGGTCAATTGATTACATGACAGGAAGAGTGAAAGAGAATGGCCTCAGTCACGAATGAATGAATAAATAAATGAATACAAAAGCATGTGTTTACTATGTGCCAAGTACTAGGAATGCAAATCGAAGAAATGATGCCCACTTTGTAGCTTAGAAATACAGGTAGGCAAAACAAGAGACATGCCGAAGCTGATTTCTCTTATATGTCCTGTCTCCCTCTATTCTCAAGGAGCAGGAGATAATTCATATGAGAAAATTCATCTATTGGATGAATAGAAAGGCCTCAAAGTCCTAACGGTGAAACAGTAGATCAGATGGCATGATTCAGAGGTCCTCAGCAAAACAAAAGAGACCTAATCTCTCTTTCATATGGCAGTCCTTGAAATATTTGAAAAGAAACATCACTTATTTTGTTTCTACCTCCAAGGTAACATTCAGGATTCTTTTAACTAGTCCTCATATGAATAGCCCTTTCCCATTTTAGTTGCCTTTCCTAAAATGTGGCAGCCAGAACATAACCCAGTACTTCAGATGGAGTCTGACCAGAATATAGAGAGACTGTGATTGCCCTCCCTCCATACATACTATCCCTCCCTGGATACAGCCTATGTTCTCTTGGGATTTTTTAATTACCATGTCCCACTGATGACTTATTCTGAGCCTGCAGTCCTCCAAAACTCACTGATCTTTTTAAGTTTCACTTAGAAACACTCCTTGTGTCTTGTATTTATGAAAGCCATTTTTACCCCAATTCTAAGACTTTACATTTCCCCACAAAGTATGTAGCCTCAGTTATCCATATGCAATCTCTCAGCATCTACGCACATTCATTAGACTTCCCCCCTAAAAAAACAAAAACAAAAACACCACTGTAGTTTGTCTCTAACCAGTGGGAAAGGGTAGGGCTTTGTTCTTATTCAACTCATGCAAGTGTGGCCAACTTCACCTTCCCTAAATAACTCATTGTCACTTCATAAGATAATTAGTGGACTCAACTTAAAATGTACAGTCACAGGATAATAGAGTTAGAGTTTAAGGGGGTGTTAGAGACCTTTTATAGATGAGGAAATTGAAGCTCAGAAAGGTAAGTGACTTGCCTAGTGTCTGTGGGCAGATTTGAACCGCGTTCTTCCTGGCTCCAAGTCCACTATACCATACTGCCTCTCAATCTCTCCCAGACAACTTCTGGGACTCATTTATGGAAGACCTATGAAACATGAACAATGGCAGCTCCCATCAACACAGACTTTGATTCTACTGCCAAGCTATATAATTGCATTATTCAATAATAATTGTCAACAGTATTGATAGACTGTGTGCCTTTAGCTGAGGTCAATGTGGACATTCCATGAAGTTACCATAAATCACAATTTTTATGGGCTCCATTAAAGTCAATTTTTCTATTGAAGGTTAATGTCAGCATCTTTTATGTCAGCATTTAATGTCCAAAATAAATATAATATTGACTTGATATTGTAAACTCTTGAAGCTCTATGGTAAAATACAAGACAAGCTAGAAAGTTAGAAAGAAGATATCTTTTGAGTACAGCCTTTGGACGGAATGTGGATCTTAACTGGTCCAAGTCAATTGCTTCCTCTTCTGTTAATGGTTCGAGCCACAATGAAAGCCTCATCATGTAGCGTTTCTTGCATATCTACTTATCTCTCCTCTGACAATGCCCCCAACTTGCTCCAGGCCTTCATCACCTTATTCCTGGCCTATCACAATAGCCTACTGATTGATTGCCTTGTCTCTTCCCACTCCCCTCCTTCCTCTACTCAGCCATCAGATTGATCTTCCTACATTGTTGGTTTGACCACTTCATCTCATTATTCAATAAACTCCAGTCACTTCCTATCACCTCCAGGATCACATATTACATCCTCTGTTTGGCATTCAGACCTGTCTAGTCTGCTTACATCTTATACACACACACACACACACACACACACACACACGCACACTTACACTATGATCCGTTCTTATCCTTCCTAGAAAAAGACACTCAATCTCCTGACTCCAGTTATTTTCACTGGCTGTCCCCTATGCATGGGATATTCTTCTTCACCTCTGTCTCTTGGTTTCTTTGACTCCCTTTAAGTCCCAGATAAAATCCAACCTTCTTCCAGAAGTCTTTTCTTTTCTCCGTTGGTATTAATGTTTTGCCTCTGTTGATTATCTTAATTTTGTTCTGTGTGTGTCTTGTTTGCACATAGTTGTTTACTTCTTTCCCCCATTAGATTTTGAGCCCTTGAAAGCAGAGACTCTCTTGTTTTCGTTTGTATCCCCAGCATTTAGCACAGTGTCTTCCCTTCCTTTCCCTTCCCTTCCCTTTCCCTTTCCTATCCAGTGCCTGGATAAATAAACGCTTAATAATTGCTCGTTGAGTCTCTGACATGTGTCTTACCTTAATCTTCTCACTCATGTCAGCATACACACAGATAATAATCATACTGAATTGTATAATTGTTTATCAGTGTTACAGAGGAAGGTGACTCATATGTGAGCTGCATAGCACAGATATTATAGATGTGTCGTGTGAGAGGCACCCAAAGGAGTGTGATGTTCAAACATCAGGAAGAGAAGTGTGGTACAGTGGAATTGGTGTGGGAGGTCCCCAGCTCCAGCACTTTATTTACTGGGTAACCTTGGGCAAGTCATTTTACCTCTGTGGTAGTTAAAATCTCTCCCCTTTGTACAATGAGAGGCAGGTCAGTTCTAGCTTTAGGATCCAAAGATCTGCAGGTCCATGTCATACCATTCTTTAAAGCCACATCCAGGACCAATCCAGCCTCTTACTACCAAGGTGACCTTGGGCAAATCAGCAAGCCTTCCTGAGCCTCAGTTTCATCTTGGATTAAATTGGTTATGTGATACATCTAGTTAATTTATAGGTTTTTATGAAGATGAAATAGGAAAACCTATATAAACTTCAGAATACTATATAAATATTGATTATTATTGTCATCTCTCACCCAGCCTCTCACAGTTGAAATCTTTGGTCTTTTCTTTGTATCTTTCCTCTCCCTCAATTTTGTATACACAATCAGTTACCAAGTGTCTTTCTGTTACTTCTGTATTATCTCTTCCCTTGGTCTCTTTCACTTTATCCCCCTTGATACGCATTGCCTTCTTATAGGCCACCATTGCGAGCAACCTAGATTCTTGTAGTAGCCACCATAGGGATCTTTGCACATTTATGCTCTCCCCAATCCAATCTATCCTTCGTTTTGCTGCCAAGCTCATTTATCTTGTACAAAACCTGGTGGGTTTCACTCTTCCGCTCAGCAATCTGTAATGGTTCCCTGTTATCTTCAAATAATATTCAAAACTCCGATATCAGCAGAGACAGGATTCAAGTTCAGGTCTTTGGACTACAAATCCAGTGACCTTTCCCCTACACATTGCCTTAACACATGGGAGCGTGGCAGGGGCTGGAGGGAAGGAATCACCCTCCCTTTTCTGGGAAGGGAATAAAGCTGAGTTGATGGACCTTGATTATACAATAAAAGGATGAGCAGAGAGGATACTGTTAGTTCCCTGAGTGATCATCCCTGATCCTCTAATGGCCTTGGCTATTTACTGGCCAGGAAGCACAGAGGTCTTTGAATGACTTCTCTCTCCCCTAAGTGCCCTTCAAAAAGCAAATGCCATTTCCTACTATTTCTTTGAAGGTGAGACCCTATCATGCTAAAAAACTCTAGCCTGGCAGAATTGAGGGTGCTTCTATCTAAGAGAAGTTGTTGGGTATTTGCAACCAACTATAAATGTGTTCTTGATAGAAAGAAAGAAAGAAAGAAAGAAAGAAAGAAAGAAAGAAAGAAAGAAAAAAAGAAAGAAAGAAAAAAATAGGTGCTTTCTGAAAGGGCAAGGATGATTTGGAAACTATTCCTGTGCCTTTAGGAAGTTATAGCGAGGTCACGTTTAAGAGGCACAACTCCTAATATTAAACTATAGCACCACAGTAAAAGCATTGTGACACACAGCCTGGAGTCAGATTCTACTTCCAAGTATAGTTAGATCACTGAGATCTTTGCCAACTGGAAAATATCCCTAGAATCAGAAGTAGGAAGCTGGGGTTGGACCCCAATTCTACAGCCTCCTAGCAATTTGATCCTGGGCATGTAAATTAACATGTGAGCCTGAATTTCTGCATCAATAAAATAGGAATAATCCCTACATTGCATACCTCTTGGAGCTACTGTGAGGAAAGCATTTTGTAAGCCTAGAAGGAAGCTCAGGGTCAAATGTAGAAGTGCTGGACCTAGAGTAAGGAAGACATAAATTAGAATCCTGCTTTAAGATATTTATAAGCGGTGTGAGTGGCCTCAGGCAATTCACTTAATCTCCCTCTGGTTGTTTCTTAATCTGCAGAAATGGAATAATAATAGCACCTACCTCACAAGGTTGTTATAGGATAACACATGTAATTTTGTTGTTGAGTTATTTCAGTTCTGTCTGACTCTTCCTGACCCCATTTGGGCTTTTCTTGGCAGAGATACTAGAGTGGTTTGCCATTTCCTTCTCCAGCTCATTTGACAGATAAGGAAACTGAGGCCAACAGGATTAAGTGACTTGCCCAGGGTCACACAGCTAGTTAATGTCTGAGGCTGTATTTGAACTCTGTGTTTGGTCCTCTGTCCGCTGATCCACCGAGCTGCCTGGCGACATACGTAAAATGCTTTGAAAAACTTAAAGAGCTTTATAAATTCCAGCCATCATTGATGTTGTTGTTGTTACTACTCTTTTTTCTCAAAGCACTGTAGAATTATGAGTTCTTCTTGTGATTGCTGCCCATAATAGCAGCAAGAAGATAATACCATGGAGTGAAAAGAGCTCTATCCTCAGTCCAGAAATCTGCCTTGTCCTCTTGGCTGGGTCACTAACCAGCTTTAAGACTTTGAATGAGCCGCTATCATTTGCAAACCTCCATATTCTCCTCTGTAAAGTGGAGGTGGTGATCTTTGTACCATCCACCTCACAGGGGTTTTACAAGTATGAAAATTAAATCAATATAGGAAAAGTGATTTGTAATCTCTGTAGAAATGTAACAGCCCATAGTTTGTGAAATCAGAGAAGACCTTAGAGTCTTCTTGTAGGCCACTTATAGAACATTCTAGAAGAGAGACCCTTTGTGTGAAGAACTCTAGTGAAAGGTACTCTCTCGCCCTCCCCAGGACATTTGTGGACAGCTCTAATTGCTAAGAAGCTTTCCCTCCTGTTGAGCTTAAGTTTGCCTCTAGGTAGTGCCTCTTCCCTTCCCTTTCCCTTTCCCTTTCCTTTTCCCTTTCCTCTTTCCTTTCTCTTCCCTCGCCCTTATTTATGAGAAGGAAAGCAGAAAAAAAGCCAATTTCCTTCTTTTACTGAAGAAATTGGGTTCAGAGAGGTTAAGGCATTTGTCTTGAATCTCACAACTTGAAAACATCAGAGCTGGAATTTGAACCACCACCTTTGGAGTACAGATCCAGGGCTTTTTGGACAGTTTCCTGCCTTTGCCGTTATTGTCCTTGCCTTTCATAGTAAGGAGCCTGCTGTACCTTAGAAACCCAGTATTAAATCGGGAGGAAGAAGGGAGTGGGAGGGATTCAAAGCTATGCTAATTTAAGGTGGATTGCATTTTCAAAACTAGGTTAAGACCCGCTGTGTGCAGAGGTGCAGAAAAACAAGGTTTTGCTTTTAATTTAAGCAACCACAATTTGCAATTCCAGAAGTGATGGTGTATAGAATGACACACTCTTATTTAAAGGTTTTGTTGTTGTTGTTGTTATTGTTGTTTTTAATTCATTTCGCCCTTTGGGAAATTCCTTTCTGCTTTAGAAGAGTGACTTTTCAGGGACACTTTGATCATTTAGCAGACCCAGAATGGGGCTGACAAACGGGGGGGGGGGGGGATGTATTCATTCTCGCCCTTTGTGACCTTGGACAAGTTGCTTTCCCTATCTGGGTCTCAATTTCCTTATCTATCAAATGAGGATAAACATATTTGTACTATCCACTTCTCCAGCATATGAGGAAGTTGTTTTTTGAGTGCCAAAGTACCACTGAAATATCAGTGATTTAAACGAATTCAGTGTTGTTTTTCAGTGATTTCAGTGGCTGTCTGACTCCTCACGACCCCATTTGGTGGTTTCTTGGCAAAGATACTGGAGTGGTTTGCCGTTTCCTTCTCTGGCTCATTTTACAGATGAGGAAACTGAGGCAAACAGGGTTTTGTGACTTGCCCGGGGTCATCCAGCTAGTAAGCGTCTGAGGCCGGATTTGAACTCATGAATAAGTCAGCCAGGCCTGGTGCACTATCCACTGCACCACCTAGCAGCCCCCAAACCAATCACTAAGTAGGCCTTATTTGTGGACGGAAAAGTCTCTTAACAGGCAGGTCCCTCTCTACTTTGTCTTCTGCTCTTCCTCACTCCCACCCTCAGCTGTATTCAGACTGATCTACTCACTGTCCTGCCTCTAGGCCCAGCTCATGGCGTTACCACTGCATAAAGTGGCTTCCCCCTACCCCCTTTCCTGGTCATCCTTAATGCTAGTGCCTTTCCACAGTTGAATCTCTCTGATTTATCCTGCATATATCTTGTTTGTACACAGCAGTAGACTTAAGAGTCAGGACTGTGATTTGCCCTCTCTTTGTATCCCAAACACTTAGCATAGTGCCTGTTGCATTGAGAGCTTCATAAATAAATGCTTATCAATGACTGACCAACCCTTTCCCATTGACAATATTCACCTACCTTGAGAGACACCTTCTCCCAGAAACTTTCCCTGACCGCCTAAAGCCATGGTTACCCTTTCCTCCTCTCTATTCTTTTTTTTTAATTAATTCATTTTGATTTATCAACAATCACTTCCATGAGCTTGTGAGTTTTAAATTTTTCTCCCTGTCCCTCCCCACCACCCTCTCTAAGAGGGCACGCAATCTGATATAGGCTATACATATACATTCCTATTAAACATATTTTCACATTAGTGATGTTGTAAGTAAGAATTAGAACCAATAGGAGGAACCACCAGAAAGAGGAAACAAAACAAAACAGATTTTTAAAAAAAGAGCAAATAGTATGCTTCAATCTGCATTCAAACTCCATAGTTCTTTCTCTAGATGTGTATAGCTTTTTCCATCATGAGGCCTTTGGAGATATCTTAGATCCTTGCATTGTTGAGAAGGGTTAAGCCTATCAATATTACTCATCGCACAACATGGCTATTACTGTGTAAAATGTTCTCCTGGTTCTACTCACTTCACTCAGTACAGTCAATAGCCAAGATATCTTTCTTAAAGGTTTACTTTGTGCCAGCCACCATGCTAAAGTGCTGGCCTAGTTGAAAGCAGACTTGAAAGAATGTTAGATTTAGATTCATAAGACCTAGGTTTCGATCATGGCTTTACTGTCTGTCAAGTTAGATGGCCACGGTCAAGTCTCTGAACCTCAGCTTTCTCCTCTGTAAAATGGAGATCATATTTGTATTCCCTATCTTATTAAATCAGACAAAAAAAGTATATAAACATAAAAAAATATTATTAGCTTATGCTGCTTTGTGGTGCAAGTTTTGTTTGATTGTACACACCTAGTCTTCCTAACCTGAGTGCCCACCTCACACACTCACCAGGTTTGTGACTCTGGGCAAGTCATTGAATCTCTGTCTGCCTCAGTTTCCTCATTTATAAAGTGGAGATAATAATAACCTCGACCAGCATAGTTGTGAAGATCAAATGATATAACCTATTTCAGGTATTTTGCACATCTTAATGGGCTACATAAATGTTAGTTATCATTCATATTACTCCTATGTGCCTGATCCCTCTTAAGGGGGAAGGTACAGTGCTTCCAGCACCAAGCAATATTTAATGATTATAAATAACAGTTTTAAAGCTCAGAAGGATCCATAAGTTTATCTAGTACAACTCTCTCAATTTGTAGATAATGAAACTAGGGACCAGAAGAGTTAAGTGATTTTGTTCAATCATACATCTTATTTGATAGCGAATCCTATGCTTCCGATTATAATCACTCACATTTCTATAATGCTTTTCTAACAACTACCCTATGAATTGGGTAGGAAAAGTAAGAGTATGGCCATTTGACAGATAAGGAAACTGAGACCCAGAAAGAGAAAGTAACTAATAACAGCTAGTAAGTACCTAAGGCCAGATTGGAAGCTGAACTTCCTTATTCCAGTTCAGTGCTTTGTTTCCCTCCTAACTCCCTTCTTTCTGTACTCTACTATCTAAAATAGAGTGTAAGTTCCCTGAGGGCAGGGTTTTTGCCACTTTTGTCTTTGTATCCCTAGGGCCTAGCAGGAGACCTGGCATAGCCACTTAGTCATTGTTGACTTGAATTGGGAATTCTGGAAATGGTTGTGGTACAGCCCTGTAGCTGCCCAAGACAATCAAAAAAGAGAAACTGAGACAGGAAGAAGTAGACTAGTGGGGTAGATTGAACATTATTGCCTTGTCTTGGTAGGTGGAGAAAAAGGTGGTCAGAGGGGGAACAACACACACACACACACACGCACACACACACACACACACACACACACAAACTGGAAATTAATGTATCAAGTTAATTTTGCACTCCCACCCAACCTCCAGCTAATTATCATAAATTTAATTTCACGCTAATCAACCTGAGCTGTGTGACAGCCATACGGAAAGCTCCATTATTTCCATGGGCTGTGGGAGGAATGTTTTGGTGCTGCCTGGGTGGAGGCACAGAAAATTATGTCAGAGCAGAAGAGGCCTAACCTGAAGTAGGACCCTGAGATGAATCAGGAAAGGAAGGATATTGCCCAACTCCATTCTGATGGTCCAAGGTGGAAACACATCTGGGAAAAGTAGTCCAAGAGGGAGGGGCATCAAGCTACCACCTCAACAGAGAAGTGACGGATTCAGGAGTCAGAATGGGCAGGACATGGATGTATTTGGACACTGCCAATGAGGAAATTTCTCCTGGCCATGTATATTGGTTGAAAGGGTTGTTTGTTTGTTTCAAAATGAGGCATGAATGTGTGAGAGGATAAGAAAATGAAATTTTGTTAAACAAAAAGAAAGGAATTTAATTTTTTAAAAAAGAGGTAAGGGAATCCTTTTGGCCTGCAGAGTAGTTTAGTGAGCAGAACGCTAAACTGTGAGTTGGAAGACCAGACTTCTAACCCAGCTCTGTTGCTAAGTTGCTCTTTGACCTTAGGTAAATAGACTTCCCTCCCTAGACCTCGGTTTTCCCCATGTGAAATGTTAAAATTCAGGTTCCCTCATTAATTGACTGTCTGGCTCTCTGAAGAATATTCTCTTATTTATCATAGAGCTAAGATCCTAAAAGCTATAGGGGCAGTGATTTTTCACCCCTGGTTACTTGGGTTTTCAGTTTCCAGAGGTGTTGATAATGGGCTTGTTTGTTGAAGATGCTTTGTTCGGTGCGACCAGCTTTGAGGGAGGAGGGGGATGGTGGTTAAGAAACAAGCTAGATATCAGGAGGGGCAGCTAGATGGTACAGTGGATTGAATGCTGGGCCTGGAGTCAGGAAGACCTGAGTTCAAATCCAGCCTCAGACACTGGCTAGCTATGTGACCCTGGGCAAGTCATTTTACTTCTGTTTGCCTTAATCCACTGAAGAAAGAAACGGCAAACCAATTCAGTATCTTTGCCAAGAAAACCCCACAGACAGTATGATCCACAGGGTCACGAAGAGTCATCACGATTGAATAACAAAAAGATCAGGAAACTTCATAAGCAAGCAGGGTTTGGGGGAGCTGTCAGGGATCAGCAGCTAAGAATCAGAGAATTACATACTTGTTATAAAAAAATACCTAGCATCCATTGTATCCCCCCTTATTATAGAATCATAGTTGTAGAATCCTAGATTTTAAGCTGGAAGGGATGTTGAAGGTCATCAAATTCAACCCCCTTATTGAGTGAAGAATGTTATAATGAGGTTAAGTAACTTACCAGGGGACATAGCTAGTAAGGGCTGAGGTGGGGTTCAAACTCAGGTCTTCCCAACTTGAAGTCCGCTGTCTACTCTGTTGCTCTGAATTTCATTGTACTACAAACATTCTCTTCCCTCCTCTCTCTCAGCAGATGACCTTACCTCCTACTGTATTAAAGCCATCTTCCCTGAGCTCCCTTTTTTCTTATCCTGCACATCTCAAAGTCCTTCAATGCTATCCCTCTATTTTCGCTCCTTTGTTAAGGTTTCCAAAGAAGAGGTGGCTCCTTTCTTTGCTAAGGCCAGTCCCTCTGTTTGTGCCATTGGACACATCCCTCAACTTTCTTGAATCTCCTTATCCCACTTCTTCCCTACTGTTTACTAACAAGCCACAGTCCCCTCCTCTGATCCTTAAAAACCTTGACTTGACCCTGCTGTCACCTATAACTTCTACCAGTCTATATCTCTTCTCCTTTTCACAGGTAAAGTCCTATAAAAAGCCATCTACACTTCTTGACTTCCCAGTTATTTCTCAAGCCTCTGCAATCTGGCTTCTGAACTTAATATTTGGCTGGAATTATTCTATTCAAGTCTGCCAACAATCTTGTAACTTTTAATGAAATCATCCTTTGTTTATTCGTCTATGTGCATTCTCTTGATGTAAGGGAAAAAAACTTTCTAACATCAAAAAGTTCCTAATAAGATGGCCTTTCAGTTCCCTTCCAAAGTGGAATGGATTCCTAGAGAGACAATAACTTCTTCCTCACTGGAGATTATGAAGCAAACACGAGATAACACAAGGCCACATTGGTAATAAGTAGTAGAATTTGCACCCTTTGAGGCAGTTAGGTGGCACCATAGGTAGAGTGTTGGGTTGGGAGTCAAGAAGACCTGAATTCAAATCTATTTACAGACATTTCCTAACTCTGTGACCTTGGGGAAGTCACTTAATCACTGTCTGCCTCAATTTCCTCAACTGCAAAATGCCTCACAGGACTGTTTTGAGGACTAAATTAGATAATATTTATAAAACACTCAACACAGTGCCTGGCACATAGGAGAATCTCAATAAATGCTTTTTCCCTTCCCCTTCTAATGAAATGCCATTTTTGCTACTATATGTTTGCCTCTCACTGGAGGTTATCAAGCAGAGGCTGTAATAGCAAACCTGTAAAAGGTTTGCAGAGCATTTCACCCATGTTATCTTATTTGATCCTCATAGCATACCCTGGGAGGGTGCTTGTCAGAGATGTCACGGGGGAATTCCTGTTCAGGTATAGGGTGGACGAGATGACCCCTGAGGTCTCTTCCAACAGAAATTCTGTGCTTCTGTGAAATGAGTTTGCTGCCAATCTGTTCATCCTATAGCTGCAGAAACAAATTGGTTTTCCGAAAGCATCCCAGGAAAAGAAATAAGTCTGCACATGGAGCCTTAAACTGACTTAAAGACTGGAATAAAATAGGGGAAATCATTCACCATTTGAATAGGTTTCCAGAATGAAAGTGGGGCAGCCATGGGGGGAGCCAAAAGGAGTCACCGACTCTATGGGCTCCGATTTGAAAGAGGATTTTGAAATTTCAATTGGCAGGCCATTCAAATGAGAATGGCATTGAAGAGCAAGAAATTAGATATCCCATTAAAAGGCAAGAGCCATGAGAGGCACTCTTCCCCTCCAGAGTAATGAGTGACGCCTTCTTGCCTCTTTCAAGAATGGAGAAAACTTATTTGAATCGGAAAGGATTTGCTCTTCACCTATTCCTCTGATGAATTTATTCAATGTAATGCTAAGGTGGGCTCTATTGGAAAATGAATTTTATTTGGGAGAAAAAAATCAAGGAGATTTTTCTTCAAGCTGGATTCTAAAAAATCACCCCTCTCATTTTCCAGCTATCATGTTTTAGACACACCGTGTATGCGCATGTGGATACACACACAAACACTTGCTGTTTGTATGGCACTTTTTACTGACTAGTTTCACATCTACCATCTCATTTTATCTGACCCTTCCATAAGCCCTGTGACATCTTAAGGGAGAATAATAATGATCCCAGTACAAACTCCAGTAGCATCACACTAGAGGCAATGTGGCAGAGTCGAAAGAGCACTAGATTTTGAGTCCTGAGCACCTGAATTCAAATCCCAACTCTGACACTTAATACCTGGGTGGTCTTGGGTAAGTTGTTTTATCTCTCTGGGCTACAATTTCCTCTCCTGGAAACTGAAAGGGGCGGGGTGGTGGGAGAGAGGAAAATGAACTTTGAGGTCCGGTTTAGACTTAGAAAGCAATAAATAGTCCTATGAAGCCATGTCCTTTAATATGTATGGTCCCATCCAGTACTCAAAAAACAAAAACCTTGTGAGATAGGTAGAACACAGTGAATGGAGTGTTGGACTTGGAGTTGGTAAGACCCCAAGTTCAAATTCTACCATAGGTACTAACTAGCTCTGTGATCCTGGCCAAGTTAATTTAACCTTTCTCAGCCTCAGTTTCCTCATTTGTAAATGGGGATAATAAAGCATTTACCTGATAGCATTGTTGTGAAGATCAAAGGAGATTATACACACATATACACATATGTATATGTGTATGAATGTATGTATATAAACCTGGGTAAATCAATTTAACTTTTCTCAGCCTCAGTTTCCTCATTTGTAAAATTGGGGTAATAAAACACCTGATAGGGTTATTGTGAGGATCAAAGGAGATTACACATACATATACACATATGTGTATGTTATAGCTATAATATGTATATATGTAAACATATATATAAATTTTGCAAACTTAAAAGTTCTATATAAGTGCTAACTCTAATTGTTATTGTTATTATTTTAAAGAAGAGAAAAAATGATTTTAAGTAAGCTCAGCTCTCCTGACTCTAAGTCACATGTGCTTTATAAACATGAACACACAGACACACTTTCTGTTATAATAAAATGAGGGTTCTCTGGAGAGCCCCTTAACTCACAGACATGCTTGCCTCACATCTGGATAGGCTTCTGGATTCATTTTAGTGGAATTTACTGTACTTTAACAAATCAATAAACCCTACTGCTTGACCAAAAAAAAAGTTTTATAAGAATGGAGGAAATGTCTCCTTTAAGGTCCAAGCTCTATTTTTTTTTTGGACAATTCCTATCTCTTCATCTTTGATAGCAATCTTTGGAAAACATGAATTTGATCAGTCTAAGGGAAGGTTAGTTTAAGTCTCATCAGCCAATCAGATTGTTCTTCAGGCAGACTGGCCAATATTAAGACTAGTTGTCAATCATATTAGCAGAAAGTACCATTGTATCATGGAAAATAATTAAGCTGGGAGTTCTGGAACATGGATTCTTTCTAGACCACATTTAGTCTCGAACTAGCTGTGACACTTTGAGTAAGGGACTTCATCTTTCTGAGTCCTCATTCTCTTTTCCTGTAAAATGAGAACATAGGTCTAAAGAATCCAAATGTCCCTTCCAGTTCTGGTTGAAAGGCCTTTCCAAGTCTGACCTCCAAAGTTCTAACAGTTTTTGTTCTAGGGGTCCTTTAGCTCTGACACTGAGTGTCCTCAGCTCAGCTAGCTCTAAATGTGTAGATTCTGTGTTCTAACAGGCTATGTTATACAATAAGGAGTCTTTGAGTTCTCCCATTGTATGGTCTTATGTTCCTTCTAGCTCCAATATTGTGTGTTTTAAGGTTCATCCAGTTCTGACATTCTATGCTGTTCCTGCCAGCAGAAATACATGATTTTCTAAAATTATTCTCAGCCTTTCTATAATTTTATCATGAGTTTTATGTAATGGGACTACACTATAAGGAAAACCATAGATGGGGTACAAAGTACACCCACATTACATTGGGTTCTTGTCATCAACTTACCAAAAGACCTTAATTAAGCAAGTAATTCAATCTCTTTCTCCATGCTACCTTTGGTCAACGCATCCTTTATCTACATTACTGCTCTGAGACTCAAATGGAATATTGTTGGTGAAAGTATATGAGAAGATATCAAGCACTCTATGTTGAGTTAATTTTATATGTTACTATGGTAGGATTACAGTATCCCAACATTAATAACAACTTTTTTTAAAACTATGTCTCTCAGAGGTATCTTTAATTCTGACTTCTTGTATTGCTGAGATATTTATCCCCTGCCCCTTCCTATGGAATGAGATCTAACAGAACCATGGCCCTAAAAACCACATTTGTTTTGTGCCTTTTCTTGTAGATCAGGGAGATGACATGTCTGCCATATTAGTCTTCCTAATGTACTGTGCCAAGCAGGAGACCATCTAGCATGCTCAAATACCTATGGTAGTTCCCTATGATAGTGCCCCTTTAGCTGGCATTTAAGTTCTTTCACAGCTAGAGCCCAACCCACTTTTCTAGGCTTATGTCATACTAGTCTCTTTCATGTAACCTACATTCTAGCCAACCTGGACTATTGGCCATCTTTCAAAATTGTTCCCACACTCTCCCACCTCCTTCCTCAAGCCAATTACATTCATTAAGAATTCTCCTTCTGCAATTTTTTTTCTTGTCACAACCACAACCATCCTTCATAACCCATCTCAAATGCCACCTCCTCCACGAAACTTGCTCTCATCATTTTAGGTGGAGTTGATCTCTCCTTCCTCAGATCTCATCAACTACTTTGGTCCTCTTCTGTATTTATATGTTATTTTATATTATACTTATTTATGTGCTGGTCTTATCAGCAGACTTTAGTTGCTCCACCATGGGTGAGCAGACCACTTTTCTTTCCAGTTTCCCCATTTGTGAAATTAAGGAATATAATTAAATGATCTCAAGTTCTTTCCACTTGAGTTTTTTTTCCTTAATTTTACTATTCCTTTGTCTCTGTTCTAACATTCCATGTTCTGAAGTTCTTTCTTGCTCTAATACATTATGTTCTGGGGGCCCTTCCAGCCCTAACATTCCGTGCTTTGAAATTCTCTCTTCTATGTCCTATCTCTGTTCCAACCTTCTTTCAAGGGTTTAGATGGTAATGAAATATTTTAAAGCTCCTCCTTTATACATTCTGTGAATACATTCCAATTTACTTGAAGATCAGGATCTCTTATTGGTCTGTGCTTTCCTAAGTGCTATCCAAAGAACTTTGCTTTATTATGTAATTTTACTTAATAAATGAAGGTTTGTTGATTGGCATTAGCAGGAGCCAAAGCTCCCTCCTCAGAAAGTCTACTTTCTTCTGCAAGTTTCAAAGGGCCCAACAGAGTCCTTCCCCAGTCATTGCATGGGTCTTACAAATCCTTTCCAAGAAGTCCTGAGAGCTTCAAAGAGGGAAGATCTCAGGTTCTATTTTCTGATCCCATTAATTACCCAACATATCAAATGCAAATCTCAGCCAGATCAGTTCCAAATTCCGAGCAGTTTTCATCGAATGGTGTAATAAGCAGGAGAGGATAATTCTTTCATTTGTTGCACACATGCGACTTTCTTTCACATCAGCTCCACATATCACTCACCTAGTGCTGTCTGTGACTCTCTCACTATTGACCCCCACTCTAATTTATGGTCCTTTTAAAGGAAAATTTATTCCCCTTTGAGTCCAGTGCTTTAAGTAAGCTTTTGTAGGCAAGACTGGCTCCGCAGTCCACTTTCCCCTTCATGAGTGGCCATCAAGAAAGTAGCAGCAACATCTTTACTGAACATGAAGGGAACCTGCTGAGTCCAGTGAGAGATGGGGGTCAGAGGGAGGATGGGATAACTCCCTCAGGATCAGGCAGGGGCATTCCCTGGGATGCTCAGGCATTGGGGAGTTTCCAAAGGAACACAAGCTGTTTCTTCAGTCCCTTCCTTCACACCCCTGCCAGGACACATCTTTGCTCACTTGCACCAATATAACAGCCCCCTAACTGGTTTCCCTATCTTCTCTCCCCGCCTCTGCAATCCATCCTTCACTTTGCTGTCTAAATAATTTCCATTATCTATGGGAAAATGGTGGTGGTAGTGGTAGTGTAGTTGTTGTTGTTTGTTGTTTGGTCATTTCAGTCATGTCTGACTCTTCCTGACCCCATTCGGGGTTTTCTTGGTAGAGATACTGGAATGGTTTGCCATTTCCTTCTCCAACTCATTTTACAGATGAGGAAACTGAGGCAAATGGGATTAAGTGACTTGCCCAGGGTCACACAGCTAGAAAGTGTCTGAGGCCAGAGCTGAACTCGAGAAGATGAGTCTTTCTGACTCCAGGCCCGTCACTCTATCGCTGTACCACATTGTGCACTCCTTAGCCTGGTATTCACTGTCTTTCAAATAACTTTTCCAACCTTATAACATACCATTCCTATTTTGTTCATTCTACTTTCTGCCAATCTGGACTACTGGTTGTTCCTCAGTCTCACTCTGGCTTTTCTTGGCTTTATGTAGTTTCTCACTTAGCTCCCTATGCTTAGAATGAAATCTTCTCCACGCCGTGTCTGTTGAAATTCTCTCCTTCCTTCAAAGTCCAGCTCAGGTACTACCTGCTCCAGGAATCCTACCATGTTCTCCCTCATTCTAAATTTCAAATTTCTTCATACCTTTTGGGGAAACCCATGGTAGGATTCCTGGAGGAGGTGGCACCTGGGCTGGGCTTTGAAGGAAAAAGAGAATTTCAACAGATACGGCCTGGTGAGGTTTCCATTCCAAAGTTTTTCTAAACCTGCTCTCCACTCCCTCACTCCTTTGATGGCTATTTTCTTTACATTTATCACACTCAATTATGTTGAAGTCATTTGTATATTTGTCTCACCCTCCCTCCATGCCCAGGGTATAAACTCCTCAAGAGTAGATGTTAGGTCATTTTTCATCTTTGTGTATTCTCTAGCATCTCACATAGGACTTTGCATGTAGGAGATGCTTAATAAATGTTTGTTGAATAAAATGCATAGTGGACCCATGGACAGATGCCTGGCTCTTTCCCTTAGAGAAGTGAGTTGTTCTTTAAATGTCAGCCTTCTCAAATTCAAAGATCTAAATGCTTCCCAAATTCTTGCTGGCGTGAAATCTGTGACTCTTTTTATGTATGCTACTCATTAGTGAAGCTAGATCCCAATCCTGGCCCTCTCCCTCCTCTCTCTCTGCTTCTCTCTCTTCTCTCCTCTTTCTGTGTCTGTCTTTCTCTTCTTCTCCTCTCCCAAAACAGCTTGCTACCTAGGTGATGGCAGGGCACTTGCCCTCTCCTGAACTCCATTTCCCCAAATTTAAGATGAAGGAATTAGACTAGATGTTTCCTAGGGTCCTTTCCAGCTCAAAGACCTTTGATTTTGTGAACTCCAATTTCACACAGTATCTGTATAAGAGTTCCCACTTCTCTAGGGCTTTGGAGATTATAAGGCATTTTCCTTACAAAAATTAGGTTATAAGGCATTTTCCTTACAAAAATTAATACCAGTAAGGACATGTTACATTATGTCATGGGAGTAATGCCAGGCTCAGTGTGCTAGCCCTGGTACTGAATGCATGACTTTAGGCAAGTCACTTAACATTTTTCTCCCTTATTTGTAAAATGGGAGTAACTCTGCTTGTATTTCCCATATCATAGTGCTCTTGTAAGGAAAACAGTTTGTAAACCTTAAGCTGACATAGAAATGTGAGTAATTATTATTGTCCTCATTTTCCTCCTCTAAGCATGAGGCAAATGGGGATGCATTACGTTGGCCCCATCTATCTGCCATATTTCACCCAATGTCTCATTTAATGGCAATTCAGATACAAAGAGTTTTTGTTGACTTGGCCAAGTAGACCAAAACAAGATGTGATATTGATTCTCCAAATGTGACAAAAAGAAAAAGGAAAACAAAACCTGAGAACTTGAAAAATTCAACTTGTCAATTCAATAAACATTTACTATGTGCAGAGTAGTGAGCTAAGCACTAGGACATTTTCAGATTTAAGAAAGATAAGTCACTGCCCTCAGCTGAATTTCATTAGTGGAATAAGACTCAGACATAGATAATTCTAATAAAAATAATAAAACAAATTAACTTCACTAGCATAATAGAATGTTAGGGCAGTGAGATGGTGCAGTAGATAGAACACTGGGCTTGGAATTGGGAAGACTTGTCTTCTTGAGTTCAAATCTGGCCTTAGACACTTACTAGCTGTGTAACTGTGGCCAAGTCACTTAATCCTGTTTGCCTCAGTTTCCTCATCTGTAAAATGAGCTGGAGAAGAAAATGGCAGACCACTTCAGTATCATTGCCAAGAAAACCCCAAAACGGGGTCATGAAGAGTTAGATAGGACTTAACTCAAGAACAAAAATTAAGATGTTAAAGTTGGAAAAAACTTTAGAAGACTGAATGTCAGAACTATAAGAGACCTTTTAGAACATAGAACTTCAGAACCTAGAACACAGAATTCTAAATATCAGAATTTTATGGCACCTTAGAAATTGATTCCAACCCCTTAGTTTTGTAGAAAAGTAAAGTATAGAAAAGTGACCCAGATAATAAGTTGGACAGAGGGCTCCTTGACAGCAATTGAGTAATTCTTTTGTTACACCACTCCTATTAAAGATCCTGGGAGAAAGGAAAAGACAAAATCATCACCAATGGGGGAGTATGAAAGGGTTCTTAGAGAAGAGTCATGAATATACAATGAATTATCATGACTACAATAAAAATGGAAGGAACGAAAAATGAAATCAAACACCATGTGATTATAGTGACCCAGAAGCCTGGCTCTAGAGTAGAATGAAAGAAATTCATCTCCCTTTCTTGCAGAGGTGGGGAACCATAAGTGTAGAATATCATATGTATTGTAAAACTCAGCTAATCTGTTGGTTTTGCTGAAATACTTTTTTTTCTCTTTTTTAATTCTTTGTTACAATGATAGGGAAACAGGAAGGGATGTACTCAGAATTGAAGATAATATTAAAACAAAAGATGTCCAATCCTATTTTTTCCCTAAATTCTATCAGGGGCATCATTTTGAACTAGACCTGTTATTTCACTTGTGAAGGAAGTAGTCAGTAATGAAACTCCCTCTCCCAAGGCAGATCAATAGTTTGTCAGCTATTTATAGTCCTAGAGTTACCTAGAGCACTAGAAGCTTAAATGACATGTCCAGGACCATACAAGCTATATGTGTCAGGTAAAGGACTTGAACCCTGTGTCCTTCTGACCCATGGTCAGCTCTCTATTCACTGTATCATGGTGAGGACATGTCAGGGGTATATCACCAAATGTCCTGACTAAACGCCTTCAGCCTAGAGGAAGACCAGAAGATAATGTATTCCATGAGTATAGTGACATGGGATGGACATAGGAGCCAAGTACCCTTAGGAATTCTGAATAATTAAATTCTTGAGTCAAAGCCAAATGATCGTAATACCACATGTCCAACTAAATGGATAGAGAATGGAGGCCATCTCCCAAATACCAAGAGAAACACTAGGGAGCCTAGTTTATAAGCCAGAACAAAGAATCAAATGTCCCTAAGCTTCAGTCAGGAAAAGTGGGATGTATAGGCCAAAGGCCAGTTTGGGGGAGTCAACAGAGAAGAACAAGTGGAGGAGAAACCCAGCCATTGAGTTCCTGAACCCCAAAGAGACTTAAAGACCCAATTTACCAAGTCTGTGCTAAAACTAAGAAATGTCTTGGGCTCCTACAATCAAGGAATGTTTTGAAATGTTTTTTAGTAGGCAAAGAAGATTGGAGATGGTAAGGATAATACAGATAAAAATTCCACTATAATCTTAGCACTTGGAGGTTTAACAAAGCACTTTCCTCACCATATCCTTATGGAATCCTTTTATGGATGAGGAAAGTGAGGCCCAGTATTTGTGACTTGCTGATGGTCTTATAACTGAGAAGTGTGGGAGTCAGGATTACAAGCCAAATGACCTGACCTCATGTCCAGCTCAATTTTCACTATATATCATACTATAATGTCTACAAGTCATGTCCATTTGTGCTGCAATGAACCTGAACTCCTTTCTAGAAGCAATATCCACAGGCTACAGACTTTGGTGATGAAACAGATCCCCTCTGGAACACATAAACTAGCAACAAAAATAAAATTCTCTAAACCCAATAGGGGAAAAGGGGAGGTGATGTAAATGTGAGTTATTATCATGGAGCACTTTTGAGCTCACAAAGCATTTTCTTCATTCCTCTTTGAGAAGGAAGTACAAATATCCTTATTTCCTCTTTAGTGATAAGGAAACTGTAGCTAGCTAAGGTTTCATGACATGCAGCTTCAGAGCAACCATATCTCTGGTTTAGAAGGAACATCCTAGATGTGATCAAGAATGCTATGTACAACGTGATATGGCATGGTTGTTCAGTTCTTGCTTGAAGACATCCAGTGAAGGAGAACTTGTGGGCTCCCTTAACCGTCTGTGGGTTGTGCAAGTGGGCTGAGTCAGGAATCAAAGTCAATAGCTATCACTTGGGAATTACTTAATTTGAAAAGATTCCTCCCAAGGCCGACCCAAATAGCTTTATTTGAGTTGTCCTCATATTAGAAGGATGGTGGTTGGGAGATATGTCATATCTCCCAATAGAGGTAAGGAAATAGCTTAGTTATAAAGAGTACTTCTTTGTAATGGTATACAGTGAGTTTCTTGGCATGAGAGGTATTCAAGCAAGGTTGAACCACCAATTGAGATGTTGTAAGAGGGGATTTCTGCTTCTGGCAGGGAAGTGGACAAGATGACCTCTGAGATCCATTCCAATGCAGAAATTCTAAGTCTCTGAGAGTGGAAATGGAATTGTTGTCATAACCTTCCAAGAGCCTGTCCAGCCAGCTTTCTGCAGAAGAAAAAGCATCAGGTTTACAATCAATTCAGGAAGACCCTGGGTTCAAATCCTGCCTCAGACTCTTATTAGTAGAGTGACTCTAGCCAAGTCCCTTAATCTTTCTGGGCCTCAGTTTCCTTGTTTCTAAAATGAGTGGATTGGTCTTACTGACCCTCCAAGTCTCCTCCAACTCAGAATCTTTGATACTGTGACCTGGCTCTAATACTCAGCACAGTACAGTGAAAAGTGCATTGAGTCTGAAGACATAAGACCTGAATTCCGGTATTGGCTCTGCTACATACTGCCAGCGTGACATTAGGAAAAATTCATCTGTAAAATGAGGCGATTAAGTTAGATGGCCTTTAAGGTCCCTCCTAACCCTAACTCTGTAGCCCTGTAGTGTTCTGTCTGAGCCCATTTCCTGCTCTGTGACATGGGAATGAGATCATAGATAGGATTACTGATCTAGAGCTGAAAGGAATCTTAGTCTAACCCTCTCATTTTATAGGTAAGGAAACACAGGTCCACAGAAATTTAATGACTTGCTCAGACACACAGCTAGTTAGGGAGGATCAAAACTCAAGTCTTTTTGATTCCAAATCTACAACTCTGCCTTTACTCTCTACTTTCCATGGCAGTGGAGAGAAAAATACTTACAGACTACTTTGCAAAGTGTAAAGCAATGTGTCCTGTTATTATCAAAAAAGACCGATAAGAACGAGGCAAGCTCTTTGAAATGGAAGCAGCTTTTGTTGTTGTTGCTGTTGTTTACTTCAAAGCTAGCCCCTGTACCAGCCTACCACTCCTCAAGTAAGTGCTTGCTGTGTTGGACATATTAACCTGTCACTCTCACCTTTTACAAGGTCAATAGCGGCCTTACAGTGTGATTTCCTCCTTGTCTATAAATCTCAGCTGTTCACCTTTAAATTATCAAGCTGTCTCACCACTTTCCTTCAGGATGCCTTGATTACTGTGAAGGGTGAACAAGCAGAAAAAAAATTTCTGAGGACAACTCAGGGATTATTTTCCACTTCCAGGGTTATATGTACGAGGGTGAGCTCAGTTCATTCATTCATTTAGCAACATTTCTTGAATGCTTATTGAATGCAGATCAGCCTGCTCTGTTGGGGATATGCACCAAGAGAAATCATGCAGGATTCCTGTCCCCAAGAAGCTTACATTCTACTAGAGTGAAATTACACAAGTAGGTTCAAATATCAAATATTTGTTCAGTGTAGACAGTCTCCCTCCTAAAGCAGATGGCAGTTCCTCTGAATTTACTAAGTGGACTTTGAAAGAAATTGTGGTTGAAAAAGTCAAAGACCTGCAGTCAACTTGGCGTTAGCTAAGATGATCCACAGAAAATGGACACCATTCATCATTCAAAGTGTTCTCCAGCTTGGTAGAAACTACAGGAGTTCACACTTTACTGGCATAATTTTTGAGAACTCAGGATCACTCTGTCAGAAGACACATCCTCAGAAAGCAAAGAGAAAGAGGGAGCAGGATGGAAGTCAAACATAAGTATACAAATGAGCATAACCTAAATTAGAATGTATTTAAAGGATTGTGACTTCACCGGTAGTGACCCAAGTCTACAGGTGTGCAGGCAGTCTCTGTCCCTGTCTCCCACCAGTGATCGTACCTTCCATCTACTTGGTTAAGAATTCCTCCAAGCCTTCATAGTCTTCCTGAGTCACTAGGGCTGAAAAAAAAATCAAACAAAATAAAACAAAACTCAGGCTAGGAAATGGTGGAATCAGATTGGTCAAGGGCCATAGGGGGGAGCCTAATGCCTGTCCTAAACTCTTTCTCTGTCCTACTTATACTCCCTCATTGAGGATGAGAGGAAAGGGGAATGATATGTACATCAGTAACAATATAGCACTTTACATTTTGCAAAATGTTTTACATTTCTAAGACTCATTGGAGCCTTGTGACAACCCTACAAGGTAGTTGCCATGATAATTCCCATCTTTACACATGAGGAAACGGGCTGAGAGAGATTGTGACTAAAATATTATGACAGGTGAGTGGGGCTTTCCTTCCAGTTGTTGGCATCCTGGAAACCCTGATAGAGAAGACCTTAGCTAGTTCATTTGTTCAGTCACATCTGACTCTGTGACCCTGTGAACCATAGCACACTAATACTGTCCACGGGTTTTTCTTGGCAAAGATACTAGAGTGATTTGCCATTTCCTTCTCCAGTGGATTAAGGCAAATAGAGGTTACAGGCTTGCCCGGGGTCCCACAGTTATTAAGTGTCTGAGGCCAGATGCAGACTCGGGTCTTCCTGACCCCAGGCCCACCAAGCCACCTAGCTGCCTCCAAACATAGGAAAGAAATTTCTATTCATTCCAACTGTTGATTTTAGTGGAAAAGGTAGTCATAGAAGATCTGGTCGGGCTAGAAATTGAGCAGAGCCTTGAAAGAAGGGGTGGACTTGGCAAAATATATTGAAATAGGGAGGGCATTTCAGGCAGGGGACAACCTTATTCTCAGGCACCCCAGAGAGATCTCAGTCATGTTATTAAAACTCCTGCTGAGGTACTGTGAAACTCTGCAGTTTGTTGAAACAAATTTCCTGTTTGTGGTCTGAGTGAAAGCTGTTTCTCAGTAACAGGGGGCTTTGGGATGGGCCCTGCTCTGCCTCATTTTTCTTTATCCATGATTCCTGCTCCTCTGTGAGAGTTAGTCTAGGGTTCCCTTGAGAATGCTAAAGTTTGAAATTTCTCTCTGATCTGGTAAGATGAGTGTTTGTTCCCTTTTTTGTTATTGTACATAAAAAGTAAGAAGATTCAGCTTTTTTGTTTTTTTCCCTGGAGGGGAGAAATCATTTTGTGTTCCACATTACAATAAATTAAATAGGTAATGGTTCCATGGTAGAATAAGCACTGAATTTAAAGTGAATTCAATTCACCAAGCATTTATTAGACACCTGCTAGGCACCAGACACTCAGCTTGGTGCTGATGATACAAAAACAAAATTGAAAATAGGCTTTGACCTCAAGAAATTCATGTTGCACTGGAAGTTAGAAAACATTGTTTTGAGTTTTGGTCAGAATGACTGAGTTGCTATCCTGACGTGTTTGTGGTGTGACCTAAAGTAATTTCTCTGGACCTCAGTTTCCTTCATCTGCAAAAGAACTGGTACAGATTAGACCAAGGATTGTTAACCTTTTCTGTGTGGTGGACACCTTTGGCTATCTGATGAAGTATAAGGATCCCTTCTTAGAATTATGTTTTTAAATACATAAAATAAAATAATAGTGTTAGAAAGAAAACTAATGAAATTGAATTTTTTTTAAAAAATTCGCAGATCCCAGGTTAAGAACCTCTTGATTATATGTTCTATATCATTCTTACCAGTTCAAAGTAGATGTCCATTGACTGAAAAATAGCTAAGGAGGTTATAATATGTGAATGTAATGGAACATTAATTACTGTGCCATAAAAAAGATGAATGCCAGCACAGAGAATCATGGCAAGACTGACTCATGGGTTAGCTGCTTTCAAATCATCAAGAGTTATCAAGAGAGGCAGAAAGTTCATTCCTTGCATAGCCATATTTTAAAAAATAATTTTATTGGTATCTTTTATTTTTATGTTACCTACATTTCCCAATATCTCCCAGAAATCCATCCTTTATAACAATGTATAGACAAGTGAAAAATACAATTCAACAAAACTAATTGATACATTTTAAAAGTCTGCCATTATATGCAGGCTTCCATACCCATTGTCTCCAACATCTGCAAAGAAGGATGGAATTTGCCTTCATGGTGCATGGCCATTTTAACACACCACAGCTGACCTGATCCATAGCTAATGCTTCCCTCAATCCAGGCCTCCTCCAAGAAGCTTCCCCTTACTTCCTCTTGAGTGCAGACTACTTCCTTGCTTGGTAGTGCTCTGGGTGTATCTAAGCATCTGTGCTGTATCTACTTCAACATGCTTATCATTTTTAGTTGTTTCTTATACTATTTAGCAATTAATCCCATTTATGCAGTGCAAATGCTTACGGAGTGTTCTCAGATCTATTATGCTGTTGCACTTGTACAAGCAGAAGCATGCTGGACCCATCTCACAGTGGCTTATGTGGGCCGGTTGTTAAATTTTCAGTGTAAACATTTACACCTTGGAAATCGGCAAAAGTAACAAATCAGAGCCGGGCTGATTGTTTTGTTGATCGTCTGAACTTAAGAAAGTGGTGGAGAAAATGTTAATAATGCAGATCAAACTTATAATTGTGTCATGGGGATGTTTCCCCCCCTCCCCCAAGCCGGTTGTTAAATGCTTACCACCACACTCTTCTGAGAAACACAGGGTAGGAACTATTTGCAGATAAGTAAACTTTGGCTTGGGAATGGGAAGGAGCTTGCCCAACGTTATGCAGTTACTCTTGTCAGGGAGGAAAAGTGAAAACTCCAACCTAGAATTTGTGACAATAACAAGCCCCATCTTGTTTCTATTTTACCTTCGCCTTGTCTTATGTTTGTTTTGTCTCCCCAACAAGACAATAATCAGCTTTAAGTCCAAGTGTCTTTTAATTCCTTTTGTAGACTTAGGGTGCTTTAAGAGCTAAATTGAATTAAATATCTATCTATATGTGTATGTGTGTGTATATATATATATATATGTATACACACACACACACACACACACATATATGTAAGCTATTATTATTGTTGTTGTTATTGCTATTAGTAGTAGAAATATCCCCAGGAAATCATGCGGTCTTTGTACTAGGTGCCTAAAAGTATGTACTGCATTAGGGAATGAATGAACCAGGACCAGTGGAGATTGTGGAGGAGTTAATAGGTAAGCATATTTCAACAAAACAGCAGGACAAGCTTACTGTCAGAGCTGCGAGAGAACAGAGCAGGCCCAGCTACTCGTTTCTTAGCACTGGAGATTATAGGATGAAGGACTTGGCAGGGGCGTTAGTGTTCATCTCCACTGATGACTCCTGCCCAATCCCAGAAACCCTAATAGCTAGGAAATGCTCACATATGCTTACTTAGAGGGGATAGTGAGTTCCAGGGAAATAGAAAAGTAAGTAGATACTCAAGTGTCTCTCACTCCTTTTTTTTCTTTTTTTGAGGTTAAGCTACTTGCCCGGGATCACACAGCTAGTGTCTGAGGCTGGATTTGAACTCAGGTCCTCTTGACTCCAGTGCTGCCGCTCTATCCACTGCACACACTTAGCTGCCTCTGAGTCCAACTCCCTCCTCAGGATCTGCAGCAATGCCAAAAGAAACAAAATTTCTCCAAGGGAGATAAAGTGGAAAGAGCTCTAGAGTCACAAGATATGAGTTCAGATCCTGATTACTACTTGTGTGACCTTAGACAAGTCACCTAACATCCCTGGGCCTCAGTTTCCCCATCTGGAAATTAGAAGGATTGGACTAGATATCCTCTGGGGTTCCTTCTAGTTCTAGATCAATGATCCTAATTATTTTATTTTTATTCTTATTGCACAAAAGGCAGGAGATCAAAGAGAAAAACTAAGATATAGCTTAGAATTTCTGCCATATCAGATAAACCAGGGACAAAAATGCCTTCTTTGAAACAGCAGTAAATATGTTTCCAGGCCACTAGGTGGTGCAGTGGATAGAGGCCTGAAGTCAGCAAGGCTCACCTTCCTGAGTTCAAATCTAGCCTTAAACACTTACTAGCTGTGTGACCCTGGGCAAGTCACTTCACCCTGTCTGCCTCAGTTTCCTCATCTGTAAAATGAGCTGGAGAAGGAAATGGCAAACCAGTCCAGTATCTTTGCCAAGAAAACCCCAAATGGGGTCGTGAAGAGCCAGACAGAACTAGAAAACTATTCAACACCAAAAAATGTTTCCAAGAGGCCTGAAGGATAAACCAGGATGTAAACTCCTTGAGGGCAAGAAGTTTTCTGTTTTTGTTTTCATATCCCCAGAGTTTAGCAAAGTGTCTTTCACAGATTAGGTGATTAGTAATTCAGGCAACTCATTTAATTCATTTGGGTCATTTAGTCCAGGCCCCTTTAGTTATCTGTAAAAGGAGGGCAGAGAGACTATGATTTCTGCAAGACCATATAGGCAGTGTACGTGGCATTGCTGATGTCTAAGCAAAGTCTGGAAAACCACCTGCCAGGGATGCCAGCGAGGGGTTTCTTACGAGGGGCCAGGAGGTGGAGTAGATGCCCTTGGAGCTCCTTTCAAAGTCTGAGGCTTTAGGATAATGATCATAGGATAAAAAAGGAAGAAGAGGGGAAGGAAGGAAATACGCAGACTTAATTTCAGGATTAACTCCACCACCCCTGTCATTAGGATGTTAAAGGATTGTGCTCATTAGCAGAATAATTTTACTAAGCGCATTTCAGTAGAAGATTCTTGAAAGGGTATCTCAGCATGCCATTCCTCAGGAGTGACTTGGGCTGTGATTTCCCAAGTCCATCACTACCCATGCACTTTGTTATTCAAAGAGGTAGAAGCAAAAAGGTCTTCTTTCAAGGTGGAATAAATATCATCTCATGGCAAAACGTTAGGATTGCTGTCTGTCATCATGAGGTCCAGCACCTCTGCTCTGCTCCCCACCTACCATGATCATGTAATTTTCATCTCATCATGAGCATCGTCAGGACAGGGCTGCCATCTGCGTGCCAACTGCTATCCAGAACCCCCACAGGGGAAGAGTCAGAGTAATCGCTGTCAGTCACTTTGTGTTTGCATGGAAAGAAGGAAGGAAGGAAAGAAGAGAGGGAGGGAGGGAAGGAGGGAGAGATAAAGAGAGGGAGGAAGGGAGGGAAGGAAGGAAGAAGGGAATGAAGGAAGAAGGAACAGAAAGGGGGAAGGAAGGAAGAAGAGAAGGAAGGAGGGAAGGAAAAAGGGAGGGAAAGAAGGAGGAAGAGAAGGAAGGGAAGAAGGAAGGAAGGAAAGAGGGAAGAAGGGAAGAGGGGAAAGAAAGAAGGAAGGAAGGAAAAAAGGAAGGAAGAAAGAAAGGAAGGAAGGAAGGAAGGAAGGAAGGAAGGAAAGAAGGAAAGAGGGAAGAAGGAAAAAGGGTAAAGAAGGAAGGAAGGAAAGAGGGAAGAAGGGAAGAGGGGAAAGAAGGAAGGAAGGAGGGAAGGAAAAAGGAAGAAAGAAAGAAAGGAAGGAAGGAAGGAAAGAAGGAAGAAGGGAAGAGGGGAAAGAAGGAAGGAAGGAAAAAGGGAAGAAGGGAAGAGGGGAAAGAAGGAAGGAAAGAAGGAAGAAGGGAAGAGGGGAAAGAAGGAAGGAAGGAAGGAAAGAAGGAAGAAGGGAAGAAGGGAAGGAAGAAAGGAAGGAAGGAAAGAAGGAAGAAGGGAAGAGGGGAAAGAAGGAAGAAGTGAAGGAAGGAAAGAAGGAATGAAAGAAGGGAGGGAGAGATGAAGAGAAGGAGGAAGGAAGGAAGGAAATATATTACTACATGCCAGACACTATGCTGAGCAATGGGGATACAAATATAGAAAGCAAGAAAGTCTCTGCCCTCAAGGATCTTACATTCTAATAAGGGAAAATAAAGCTGGGTATACCACATCTAGCAGAGGCATAGAAATATCTTGGTTATAAGGAAAGTATCTTTGTAATAGCATTGATGAAATGGAAGTATTAAAGTAAAAGTTGGACAACGATTTGGACATCTTATAGAGGGAACTCTTGCATTGGGAATGGGTTATACTAGATGGCCTCTGAAATCCATTCCAATGGAAAAATTCTAGAATTCTATGATAGAGGAAATGGATTTATTTCTATACCCTTAAAGGAACACTTACAACCAGCACTGCACAGAAGAGCATTGGTTTGCCATCAGAAGACCTGGATAGAGGCCAGCAGAAAATGTTTTGCCCAGGGAGGTCAGAGGGATTATGATTAGAGCCAAAGGGCAAATGATTGACATGTCCTTTCCAGGAATAGCGTTGTATGGAATTACTGATGATAAGTAAAAGAGAAAGGAAGAAAATAAGCATTTATATAGCACCTACTATATGCCAGATACTGATCTAAGTGCCTTTTACAAATATGTTAATTGTACCTCACAACAACCCTTCAAGGCAGGTGTTATTATTGTCCTTATTTTTCATTTGAGGAAACTGAGATAAACTGGGGTTAAGTGACTTGCCCATTGTCACACAGCTAGTAAGTGATAGAGTCAGGACTCTAAGTAAGGTGTCCTGATACCAAATCCACTATTCTTGTGTACTTTTTTGCAGTGTGTGTGTGTGTTTCCTTTTTAAAGAGGCCATGCAACAATAAAGAACACCCTTGATTTGGGCACAGAAGTCCTAGGTTTAAATTTTGGCTGTGCTTCTTACTACTACTATGTTACTTTGGGCAAATCAGTCAGTCAGCAAGCATGTAGTCATTTAATCTCACTGAGCCTCAGTTTCTTCATCTGTTAAATGAGGGAGTTGGCACAAATGACCTGCAAGCTCCCCTTTCCACTTCTGAGATTCTAAGATTCCAGGATGCACCTGACCTGTGACCCTGATGCCTTTTTCTCTCAACCTACCAACATGCTGGCAAAATGTGTTGCAGGGTTGTTGGTTGGAGAAATCTTTGAAATTCATTCAGATACATAGGGCAGTCAGTTTTGCCCATCCATCTGGGTGGTCATGGCAAGGAGCTATGGGAGAACATGAAAATGAATCAGAATCACTAGCCCAAAGTTAGCAATATATTTTTTCCAGGACTTGGAGATCACATAAATTCATAAATTGGGATTGGTGAATGTTTGTCTATTTCTATATTTCTGCTTTGATGAATTGTATCTATTAATATGCAAAAGAGCTGGCAATTATTGATTAACATTCTGTCAAGATTATTTCTTAGTCCAAGTTCAATATCAATAACTCAAAATCTGAAATAAAACCCAGAAACAGGGGCTGGTGTTAACTTTTAGAGGCATCTTCAGGAATCTGCATTGTTAAAAGAAACAAAGAACAAGAAATATTATATTATAAACTGATTACTTCCTATCAGAAGACATTAGCCTTCTTTTGTAACAGAAACCATGGCAGGGAAGAGATCTTGAGAGACAGAATAGAGCTAGTTCTCTTAATATCACAGAATCATGAGATGTCATCAGTAGAATGTAGGATGTCAGGGCTGGAAGGGATATTGGAACACGGGATGATAGAAATGGAGAATTCAGAACTGGAAGGAATTTCAAAGCGTGTCTAATCTAACCCTCCTCATTTTTACAGAGGGAAAAAACTGAAGCCTGGAAGGTTGATGTGGCTTCTCCACAGTTGTATAGTTAGTTAAAGATGGAGCTGAAACTAGAACCGATATCTCCTTTCTTCCACTCCGGGGCCCTTTGTGTCCTCCCCCTTGGGAATTTGAGATAATCACACCTGTTTGTCAAAAGGGAAAACAGAGTCCAGAGATGAGCTTGACCAAAAAAAATGGAGGAAGAGCAAGGCACAGATGAAATTCACACCCTGACCCCCAGCTGCCTCCTTCCTTTTTAACTTTGTTGCCATGGGCAACTGTTTTAAAGCTAGCATGAAATGAAGATTGACGTCTCTTAAGGGTGACAGTCCCAACTCTGGAGACCTGTAATAGCTAGAATAAATTTATCATCACCACAATCACACAGAGTGATGTATATAAAAGCTCTTTTTACCCATAAAGCACTATATAAAATTGAGCTATTATCATGAAAAAAATTTTCAAAGACAGGTAGAGCTGGAAAGAGACCATAAGATAGGGAAAATAAAAATATAGAATGTCAGAAGTCAAGCGGGCCTTAGATACCTCTCCCCCTTTCTTGGCAGAGGTGGGAGCCTATGGGTATGGAAGACTGCATATACTATTGATCTTTTTTGATGCATAGGTTAGTTCTGAGAAATTATATGTCCCCCTCTTTTTTAATTCTTTCTCATAATTTATAATATAATTATATAATATAATACACAATAATTATATGAGATGTTACATAATAATATAATACTTTCATATAATAATTATATAATGATACATAATAATATATAATAGTTTTATTTTAGTTATTTATTATCTCAGAGGAATGGCCTTTTGAGAAGGAGAAGGTAAAGGGATTCAGCAGACAGTTGTAATAACAAAAGATATCAATAAAATATGTTTAAAAAACAAAACAAAACCACACAAATCAGCTGATCTAACCCTCATCTTTGTTGTATGTCCAAGGTCATACTGCAAGTTAGTAGTAGAACCAGTGCATGAGCCAAAGTCTCCTAATTCCTAGCCTCATATAATTTTCTTTTTCTTTAAAAAAAATTGTAATTTTTTTAACATAGTCATTTCTGATATACTGCCCTCGACCTTGCCTAGTAAGCCCTTGTCATCATCTATGAAGATCTCAGACTGTTAGGCTTTGTAGACAATATGCACACTCATCTCTTCTATGATTTTATGTTGAGGGTTTGAAAAAGATAACATTAATATGGGTATAAAAGACCAGAAATTAAATTGAAATACACAAAACAAAACAAATCTGAGTCAATGTGTACCCACTTTAGAGAATCAGTCTGTTTTCTCCCTCTAGCTTTGTTAGGCTCAACAGTTGAACTAAGGTCCTTTCTTTTGGGAGAAGAAGAGGGGAGACCTTTGTAAACTCAAGGAAAAGGCTCCCTCTTAGAATTTACTGCAGCCCAATTTCCTTGCACCAAGTTCTCCCCCCCACTCTCATGTCAGTATTGCCAAGGCCAATCAGTTTCTCAGTTTGGTGAATCCAAATTTTCATATTTGGTGTTTGTTCAAAGTAAGACCTGCATGTAAATGTGTCAAGGGTTGATTAAAATGATCCTCCAATCAGCATGGTACCAAGGCAGGGCTCTGAGACCCTCCCAGCAAGACCCCTTTCTGGGTCCCCAGAATGCAGGTTGTAGTCCTGTGTGCTTTTGTCCATTTTTATATTTTTTGCTTTTGGAAACTGGGTTTATTCATATTCAAAAAGAGCTAGTAATTAATGATTGAATTGTTGTTCTACATTATTTCTCAGTCGAATTCAATATCTTTAACTCAGAATCTTGGATGAAGCCAAGAAGATGGGCCACCCAGGTCCAACTGCCACTGCTACCTGTATCCTTACCCCTATTTCTACTCTCAGCATGCACTAATTGCTATTAAGTTTGTTTCTCTTATATCACCTAACCCTTTAAAATTTCTCATCCATTTCCCCCATTATCATTAGACCTCTTCTGATCTCTTCAACATGTTGGGGAGGTTCCCACAGAATTTCCCAGTTAGAAGGTACCTCAGGGCTAATCTAGTCCAATCTGGAATCCTCTCTGCAACAGCAGGGAAAGTAGCTGTCCAGCCTTTGCTTGAAGACCTTCAGTGACAGGAAATCCAACTCCCTCCAGAAGCAGCCTGCTCCTCACTGAGAGAGCCCCTATAGTTCTGTTTTTTCTTCCCTTAAGCATAAATCCGTGTGTTTGTAACTTTTTTTCCTTAGGTCCAAGTTCTGCCCTCTAGGTCCAAAGAAAACATATCTAATCCCTCTTCCATGTGACAATCCTGAAAATAATTGAAGACAACTAATTCTGTCTCCTGCTTACCAGCTGGAATGACCCTAGGCAAGTAATTTCACACCTCTGAGTCTCAGTTTCTACATTCTTAAAATAAGGCAGCATAGGGTAGTAGAACATTGGAGTTCACACTGCAGTTTTGCCTCTAACAAGTCCTGTGGCATTGGACAAATTATCCTGTCCTCCCCCAACCCCCCCAACTTTTTTTCTTCCCAGGTTAAATATTCCTAACTCTAAAGTAATCTGGTTCTAATTAACTATTAGGGAATTGCTAAAGGCTTTGCTAAAGAGACTGTTCCCTCCCCCATCTGTTGAATTCCTATTCATCCTTTTAAAGTCCAGGTCATATTCACATTCCTCAGTGATACTTTCTCGGATTTCCTACTTGGTGGACCCATTTTATCATTCCTCTCAGATCTTTGTTTTGTACTTCTCCAATGCCGTTATTGTGTAGTATTTTATAATATAATTATCTCAGGTTGCTTCCTCTCCTTCCCACCCTTTCCCCCCACCCACTAGACTAAATTCTTTGAAAAGAGACTATATTTTATCAAGAGAAAGCTTGGTGCAATGAATAGAGTCCTGTGCTTTAGGGTCAGGAAGTCCTAGGTTCAATCTTATTTCAGCCTCTTATTAGCATTGTGACCTTGGTCAAATCGTGTGACCTCTCTGAGACTCAATTTCCTCATTTGTAAAATGGAGATAACAATTGTACCTTCCTCTTGACTATATTGTAAAGAATCTTGTATACTTTAAAGCATGGTTTATAAATGTCCTCTTTTGTCTAAATGTTATATTTCCCCCTAGCACCATGCTCTTGATAAATGATTATGGAATGAGTACATGAATTAACTGATGATTAGAATTCTCTCTTTTAAAAAATATCTGAACAAACTCACCAGCAGGCTATTATATAAATGCTCATGGACCATTAGTTGGCCTATGCCTAACTGGTATTTGTAAGACAGATAGTGATAACATGTTTGAATTCTTTACTCATTTATAGGAAAGGGAAGTACTGCAGGGTTACCACAGGGGTCATTTGAGCATGTGATCTATAGATCTGGGACACAGTACTGGACTACAGTCATGAAACCAATCTGGCTCTCATCCAGGCTTTGACCTGACATGTATGATCTTGGGCAAATCATTTCCCTTCCCCAGATCTGTTTCCTCATTTATACATGATGAGGTCTAAATGAAAAGATTTCTAGATTACCTTCTGCCTCTGGCATCCTACCTTCTCTGTATTATTATTCTGTATTCTCAGGGCCCTTCCAGCTCCAATAGTCTAAATTCTATACTCACTTCCAGTTCTTGCAATCTAAGTGCTGTGGATACCTCCCATATTTGAATGTGGCATATTGGTAGGTCTCGTGTCAGGGTGTTTTTTTTTTCTTTTGAGACTTTAATGTGTCTCATTTCTTCCCCTTCTAATTCATCCAGCAGATGAAGATCTGTCCTGTGATTTCTGATATTCACTTTTCTCAGTGAAGCATGAACCTTATTATGTTATGCCTCTGCCATCTCCGATGGAGCATCACTCAGGGCTGCTGGATGACTCTGTGTGTAGCTATGCCTAACATTTGCCCTCAGACCACCTGACATGCAGGAGGGAAGAGAACAATGAAAACAGAATATTCTGCTGGGAGATGATCATTCCCTCTTGTTGGGGAACATTAGGAAGTGACAGTATTATAAAGACTCAATTACCTCCATTATGAGAGTTGTATATTTGGAAAGTAATAACATGGCAGTTATAAACCCGAGTCTGCATTTTAGGGGAGATGAGGAGATTGTATTTTAATTGCTCCTGAGTTCTGACTAAGTGATGATTAGTTACTTCCAAAGCAATAAACACTTACCTGAATGGAAAGAGAAGAAAGGCAAGAAAAATGCAAACTAAATTGTTTCCAGATTCCCAGCAGGCTAAAAGAATGAAGTACTGTAGTGACAGGTAGGGTAATATAGTGGAAAGAGTACTAGATTTGGAGTCAGGAGATTGGAATCCAAATCCTAGTTCTGCCTCTGTTTACTCTTTGACCTTGAGTCAGTAATTTCATCTGTCTCCATCTTTGCTTCCTCATCTGCAGAATGAGGGGTTCAAAACTACAAGGGGTCAAAGAAAGAGAGCTGGAGTTGGACTTAGATTCTAATTCTGACTCTGCTCCCTTACCATCTGCATATGACTTTGGACAAGTCACTTGACCTCTGTAGGCCCCAATGTCATCCGTAAAATGGGAGGTTAGACCCAGTGGCCCCTCTAGAGGTAGATTACCTCTAGAGGTAATCACTAAATGTCCTTCTAGCTGTATATCTTCAGGTCAGTGCATGAAAAGACCCCCACCCCTGCCCCAGTTACTAACTCTCCAAACCCACCTCCTCCCTCCCACCTTGATGGGATATCTGAATTTCTTTCCAGCTCTGTATCTTAAGATTAGAGCACGGCTTCACCACCTTCCCATTTACTTCTTCTTCAGACTCACCCTTTTCTTTTCCACCATGATGCCTTTTCTCATGGGATGCTCCACAGTTAGAAGCTCTTCCATCCCTCCCTTTGCTTCCTCTCTCTCATCGCCATCTCAGGCTATTGAAATCCTTCCCATTCATCAGGGCCTAGTTCAAGACTCTATCTTCTGTTAAGTCTTCCCTTTGACCATAAGAACTAGATCTGGAAGAGCCTTAATCATTGAATCCAACTTTTTCCAGACAAAAGTATAGTGAGGTAAAAGATAGCATTTTTACAGGAAGAGAGAGGAGTGAGACAGAGACAGAGAGAGACACAGAGAAACAGAGATAGAGAGACAGAGAGACAAGAGAGAAGAGGAGAGAGAAAGAGAGAGAAGAGGAGAGACACAGAGACAGACAGAGACACAGAGAGAGAGAGGATTCTGTAAAGATTTAAATGTGCCCATAATTTCATCACTGTGCTCTCTCTGCCACAGCAGATCAGGTATCCATCCTCATCTTCTCATTCTACATGAGTCTTGTAAATTATTTTTGTTATGTTTGTTGTTCAGTTGCATCCAACTCTACATTGTCCGTGGAGTAGTGGTTTTTGCCATTTCCTTTTCCAGTGTGTTCCCGTTTTACAGATGAGCATATATGAACATTATATACATATATATATATATATATGAGCATTAGTCTGAAGCCAGATTTGAACTCAGATGTTCCTTATTCAAGGACAGTGCTCTATTCACTATGTCATCTAGCTGCTATCGTTTCAGTTATGTTCATGACTCCATATTCTTGGCAAAGTTACTGGAGTGGTTTGTCATTTCCTTCCCCTGCTCATTTTACAGATGAGGAAACTAAAGCAAACAGGGTGAAGTGACTTGCCCAGGATCACATAGCTAGTAAGTATCTAAGGCTGGATTTGAACTCAGGTCTTCCTCATTCCAGGCCTGGTGCTCTATCCATTTTACCACCTAGCTGCCTGTACTTGTCAATATCCTTTCATAAGCCCTTCGTGGAAGATCACCTCAAAGTGCTGGGAGCCTTCCTCTGGTTCATAGGATTATAAGATCATTTAATAATCCATGGATGTCACAATGTGAGAGACAATGTGGTGTAGTTGCTAGAAAACTATGACTATGACTAGGCAGAATTGGTTCAAATCCTGCCTCCAACACATGTTGGCCATGTGAAACTAAATAAGTCATTTAACTTCTCAGCATTTCAAGCCATCTCCCTGAGACAGTGGTTCTTAACCTGGATTCTTGGATAGATTTCAGGACATCAATGACCTAGAACGGAGGAAAAAAATACGTCTTTATTTCCACTAACTTCTAACTGAAATTTAACATTTCCTTTGGTTACAAATGGAAGCAACAAGAGTGATTGTAAGAAGGGGCCCCTAGATTTCACCAGGCTGCTAAAGGGATCTATGTTGCAAAAGTGATTAAGAACTCCTGCTCTAAAAATACAATTTCAGAGCAGGTGTTAACTTGCAGTGGTAGAAAAGAGTTTCCTCACTTGGAATTTCCCACACCATTGCACTGGCAATTCCAGTACTACACAATTACTGTAGCCCTCATGTTATTTGTGTTTTCTCTCATGCCATTTTGTTCTTTTGTTTTCTGTTTTCATTGTTGTAGTTCTTATGTGTATTTTTCTTGTTTCTGCTTATTTTACTCTTCAGTTCATAGAAATTCTCCCATGATTCTCGGTTTTCTTAATGTTTCTTCTTATGCTGCCATGATATTCTATTATATTCAGCTGTTCTCCAATATCTACTTGGTTTCCATTTCTTTGCTACTAAAGGAAGTGATGTCATGAATGGAAATATTTCAGTACATAGTGGGGATATGATTAGGAGTAGTGTTTCTGGGTCAAAGACTGTGGGTATTTTAGTCATGAAATTTAGCATAATTCTAAGTTAATAACTCACTTTTCTATGGCCCTTGAAGGTCTGTAATGTACATTCCTCACTATAAACTTATGAAGGAGATAGTGCGCATAACAGTATCCATGTTGTATAGGCTGAATTAATGGAGCCCAAGAGAATTGAAGGGATGGTGCCCCAAGTCCAGCCACAAGTTCAGCCTAGGGTCAGAAATGAATTCCAGGTCTCCTGATATCCCGGCCCAGTGTTCTTCAAATGTTGTTTTCCAGTGTCTTTCCAACATTGCTGAATTGGCAGGTCCTGTTATAGCACTATTAATGTATATACCAGGACTATATGCAGCACTATCCATTGTGGTCCTGGGCCCCCCAACACATTTAGCAGATGTCTGTGTTAATGTATTTCCTCATTTTCAGTTCATCCAGCTAGCAGTCTAATCATTTTTTCTATATTTTTCAAAGCAAACATTTAATTACAAACACAAATAAGAGATTGTTCAGTGATGAGTGGGTAATGGAAGTCTAGTCAACTCTGAGGTGGACAAAAGAGGCAACTGGGAGATGAAAATCAACAGATTGGAAAGATATTCATCTTGTTAAGAGGGTTGGTTGGCTAAAGAGCCTTCCAGATTCCTGGAAATTACTTGCAAAAAGTCACAAAGGACTATGGAGAAAAACCAGTGATCTCAATATGCTGATATGATGACAGATGATGATAGAAAATATGAAGGATAGGCAATGCCAGCCCTAGATAACCTACTAAACTTCTTCTTTACACTCTAGGTATCATAATAATAGCGGCTCACATTTCTAAAGACGGGTTATAGGTATAGTGGATAGAGAGCAATCCTCAAAGCCAGGAGGACTTGTATTCAAGTCCCATCTCTGATGTCTTGCTGTGTGACACTGGGTGAATTGAATAACCTTTCTCTACTCTAGGCAACTCTCTAAAACTCTGACAAAAAGTGATTACCTGCATTAGGGGAGGGAGTTTCCTCACCTGGGAGTCCCCTATTCCAGTGAAATCCTAGGTTCTGTGCCTTGTAGAGTACTTGCCAAATGTTTTGTGATAGTGTAATGAAAAGAGTGAGAGACATGAAGTCAGGAGACATGGGTTAAAATCCCAGCTCTGACAGTTACTAGGTATGTGATTATATTTTATTATGGCCTTTTCATATGTCATTTTTAAAGGTATAATCATATTCCCCTACATTAATATGTTACGATTTTTTCACTTCACATTCCCCAATTGTTGTAATATAGATTTTTGTGTTTTGATTTAATCAGATTTTTTTTTACTTTTACAAGTGAAGGAGCTATGAATGTTATTAATTAGAAAGGCCAATTTTTATCCTCTTTTACTGTCACCCTTAAGATGTAGAATGAGTGGTGGGATGATGAGGTCAAAAAATAGGGTCAGTTTTGTCCTTTTGTTGTATTTATCCAGAGCTTTCTCAAAAAAGACTGCACCAATTTACAATGAAAGCAGCAAAGTAATACAATGCTCTTATCCCTTTCTTTACAGCCCTACCATTATTGAATTTTATGGTTTTCAAATCATTTTGCCAGTTTTATAAAGTTGTTTTCATTTGTATTTTTCTCATTACTAGTCTGAACATTTTAAAGTTATTATTAATAATTTGTTTGCATTCTTTAAAATGAGCATTTTTGTACTTTGTCCATATATTTTTGGAGGAGTGTCAATTACTTTTGTAATAGATTCTGAATGTTAAAGTTTATCAGATATATTGATGGCAGAGTTTTTTTCACAATCTATTTCTTTTAATTTTGGATACTGTGCTTTTTATTGTGCAGTTATTTTAATTATGTGAAGTTGAATCTCTTGACTTTGCTTCTAATAATTTTTTCTTTTTTTTAGATGAAAATAGCCCCTTTTCAAAAATTGAGATAAATACATTTCATTTTCTTCCCATTCCTTTTACATATTTAGGTAATTAGTCTAATTTC
The DNA here is from genome assembly GCF_900497805.2 of Vombatus ursinus. NCBI lineage: Eukaryota > Metazoa > Chordata > Mammalia > Diprotodontia > Vombatidae > Vombatus > Vombatus ursinus. The sequence continues at coordinate 17,100,360 of NW_020945437.1, forward strand.
TTTTAGTATGTGTTGTTTGAAGTACAGGTCTAGACTTATTTTTTATCCTGCTTCTGGCAAATTTTCCACACTCTTATTGAATAATAATTCTTTTCTTCTATGTTTTATAATACTTCATTTATCAAATACTAACCTCTTATATAATCTATATACATTACATATCACATATAGATGTATATATGTGTATACACATGCAAATATACACAACCCATATGTGTCATTTCTGTGTTAATATATTTCCTCATTTTCAGTTCATCCAGATAACAGTCTGATCATTTTTTCTATATTTTTCAAAGCAAACATAATAAGAGATGATTAGGTAATGGAAGTCTAGTCAATTCAGAGGTGGACAAAAGAGGCGACTGGGAGATGAAAATCAACAGATTGGAAAAAATATTCATCTTGTTAAAAGAGTTAGTTGGTTAAAGAGCCCACACACACACACACACACACACACACACACACACACACACACAGCATATATTGCAGGGCCCAGGGGCCATATATACCTAGGTGTGTATAGATAGATATTTAGCTCTATTTTTGTCCAGTAACATAAAATGTTGATCATTATAATAATAAGCAGAATTATGTTTTATGCTATTAATTCTCTCAGCCTCAGTTTCCTCTATCTCTAAAATATGGATGATAATAATAGTGACTGCCTCATAAGAGTTATTGTGGGGCTCATTGAGATAATGTATATAAAATGCTTTGCAAACCTTAAAGTACTATATAAATGCTAACCTTATTATTACTCTCCCTTTTCTCCCTTATCTTTAATATGCCTTTAAGTATATGCTCCTATTTCTTTATATTCTCTTTGCCCTTCTATTCCTTTTTTTAAAGTATATGTGTATGTGTATATATATATATATATATATATATATCACCAAAACAATATGGTAGTTATTTTATCTTTCCATGAAAATTCTTGTGTTAAGATTCCAACTAGTTAATTGAGAAGTTGCAGGATCACACAGTTGTCTATCTGAGCTGGAAGGGGCCGCTAACACCATCTACTCCAAACCCATAATTACGTAGATGAAGAAACTGAGGACCAGGATAGTTAGATGACTTGCTGAGCTGAAGTCACATGGATAGTGAGCAGAGGCATGATGTGGAGCTAGATTCCTTAACTCTAAGACTCATTCTTTTTCCACTGTGCCATGGTGCTCAATTCATACTCAAAGCACTCTGAGGGAAATTAGAAGCCACCTAGTCCTACCCGTACCTGAGTAGGAATCCACTTTCCAGCCCCACGAAGTGCTCATTCAGCTTTATCTTGAAAACCTCTCAAATGATTCTCCACATGCTGACAGAGGAATAATGGACTTGGGGTATAGAATGAGACAGATTAGTTTTGGACATGGCCAGTGCTGGAATGTATTTTACTTGACTGTGCATTTGTTACTATGGCTTGTCTGTTTGTTTGTTTGAATGGGAAATGGGATGAAAGAAAGAAACAATTAATTTTTGTTCATTGATTTTTTTTTTAACAAAAGGACAACCTCTAGTAAGGAGTAACCCATCACCTCTGGGGCAGTTCATTCTAATTTTTGATAGCTTTTATTTTGGTTCATCCTTTCACTAACATAAAAATCTGTATCCCTGAAATTTCTAGCCATAACTCTCCTTCTCGTCTCAAGGGCCAAACAGCACAAATATAATCTCTCTTCCATATAACAACCCTTCAAATACTTGAAGACAGCTATTGTGACCCCTCTAAGTGTTGTCTTCGTATACAGGCTAAACATCACTGATTCCTTCAACTTAGCCTTAGGCAACATGCTCTTAAGGTTCCTCATCATCTTACATGCCCTCCTTTGGGCATTCTATAGCTTGTTCATTTTATTTTTTGCCTTTCTTTCCTTCTTTCTTTCTTTCTTTCTTTCTCTTCCTTCCTTCCTTTCCTTCTTTCTTTCTTTCTTTCTTTCTTTCTTTCTCTCTTCCTTCCTTTCCTTCTTTCTTTCTTTCTTTCTTTCTCTTCCTTCCTTCCTTTCCTTCTTTCTTTCTTTCTCTTCCTTTCTTTCTTTCTTTCTTTCTTTCTTTCTTTCTTTCTTTCTTTCTTTCTTTCTCTCTCTTTCTCTTCTCTCTTTCTTTCTTCCTTTCTTTTTTGATGCCAGTAAATGAATACAGTGCTCCAAAAGGTAGCTCACCAGGACAGCATACCCTGGGACTATCATTTAACCTTAGGTAGACTCTTGTTGTTGTTTCAGTCCTTCCTGACCCCATCTGGGGTTTTCTTGACAAAGATACTGGAGTAGTTTGTCCTTTCTTTCTACAGCTCATTGTACAGATGAGGAAACTGAGGCAAAAAGAGTTAAGTGACTAGCCCAGGATCACACAGATAGTGTCTAAGGGCAGATTTGAACTCAGTTCTTCCTGACTCCAGGCCCAGCACTCTGTCCACTGCACCACATAGCTACCAAGGTAGTCACTATTCATCTCTTATATAGTCTAAGATTGCATTATTGTTTTTGTTGTTTCCATGTTTGCCCTGAATCAGGTTGAGTTTGTGATCCACTAAGACCCCCAGATCCTTTTCAGAACTGTTGTTTAGCCCTGCCTCACCACACTTGTTCTTGTGAAGATAATTCTGATGATTTGTTTCATCTAGAAATTTACATTTATCTCTATGCAGTTATATTTTATTCATTATGGATCACCATTTTAGATTATCAAGATCATTCTGGCTGCTGAAGTCTATCATTCAGTACTGGGAGCTCCATGCATGTATTATTCTGAGTCCCAGGTCACATGGCTAGTGATTAAATGAACCTAACCCCAGACTTTGGCTGCCTAAGATTTTGATTTTTTTTCCTTAAATTTATAGCTAGAAAACGTGAACTAGTAAGCTATTAGAGATTAACCACCCATATTCCATGCCTGCTACCAGGTATCATGTTAACAATCACTTAGAATGTTTAGTAATTGTCATTTTTTTAAATTTCATGCTGCCTGCACAAAATGGATTTCTGATCATGTGGCATCAATAATGCCCATTATTGAGAAAATGTGGATGTGTCTATCCTAATTGTTGTATTCTACCTAGGAGAAAGGGCAACACAGATGCCATTGATTAGGAAAAATAATAGAACTAGGGACAAGCAGTCCCCTTAGGGGCTGGGGGATAAGGATTTATTAAGGTATCTACAATGTGCCAGGCACTGCGCTAAGCATTTTTCAGATATTTTCTCATTTGATCCTCATAAAAATTCTGGGAGGAAGGTGCTATTATTATTCCTATTTTAGAGTTAAATAAACTAAGGAACACAGAAATTTAAGTGACTTGCCCAGTAAGGCACTGAGTAAGTGTCTGAGGCAGGATTTGAATTCAGGTCTTTCTGACTCCAGGCCCAGAGCTTTATCTACTGTACCACCTTGCTGCTCCTTCTTCAAGAAGAGGAAATGGCTCTGCATCAAACCACCTAAAACCAAAATGAACCATCCGAGTTCGTACTAGGATTTTTTAAGAACTTCATCATCCAATGTAGAGAAAAGCAACTGGAAAGGCAGGGATTTGAACAAGGAGACAATATCAGATCAGGAAGAAGAAGGATAAAAGGATTGTCAGGGAACTGATTGTTTGCCAGACTCAACCTGCCTTCCCAATGGTAGCCATGCTCTTCCCCTTTTCAGAACTGTATTGATATTGATATGGTCTTGGGTCAAATCTGCCTTATCCTCTCCTGATTTACACACATCAATAAGGCCATAGTGTCAGGCTTTACTGAATACTCAACCTTGTGACTGTTTCTCCAGCACAATTTTAAGACCTTTTTGAAGTGTGGCTTTTATGAATTCCTAAGATTCTCTTGGTTTTAAATATCTATCTCTGCCCCTTTATCTTGCAAAAAAATAAAATAAAGAGTCCAATTTATTGTGTAAAATTGATTCTGGAACCAAAGTCCATGTTTTTACACAGGTATGTCTTTTTAAACACTTCTCTAATATTCTACTTTCTTCAGTCATTTTGGTTTTTCTGTAGAAAAATTATATGAGTCCCTAATTTACAATCTTTTTTAAATGTAGGCTTTCTTTCTTTAATAGCAGAAAAGACTATTCTTTGTTGTTATTTTGAGGTTGGATAATGCTGTCTTTGAATGAGAAGAATTTTGAGTCTCTTTTTGTTAGAAGTCATGTAAAATCTTTCCATTTGCAGAATTTCACTTGTTTTCTGTTATACCTAAAGATTCAAAACACAGCCAGACCCACCTCTAATCCAGCTACCTATTTCTTCCTAACATGCAAATCATCCAAGAAGCATCACTCAAAAAAGACAAGATTTTTACCTCCTTGTCGTCCTAGGGTTTTCGTATTTTCTGGTTGTGGTAAATCAAACAGCAACCTAGAAAATCACCCCTACTTAGAATCACATACTGATTAGAGTAGCCAAAAGGAGTTGGGGTGCATTTGGTTTTACACTTTGGTAGACAAGGGGAACAGAATCCCTTTACAAAAAAATGTGCCAATATATGGTAAGCAGGCCTCCAGCATCTTTGAATTCAGGAATCATGAATAGGCTAGATAAGGATAGAGGTTAATAGAATTTCTTTGGTGTCAGGTGCTACACCCACAGATTCATCCATCTTTTTGGCTAATTCTGTCTCCTTATGCCACCTCTTCCCTCTGGGAGAAGGGGTCCGTTCTAACAAGCCTACATCAACCATAGTAGAGGGAAGTTTTCTTATGCAGTTTCCTGAAATAAAAGTATCTGATTCTTTTTTCTCTTTGGATATTTTTGGATTCCCAAGACTTCTAAGATTTTTCCCTATTCAATTTGTCTTCCAGCTTCTTCAGTTTACTCCCTATCTCATTGCAAATCTCAGTGGGGGCTCACCATGTTGGTGCCTGACTTAGCACACTACAGCTCAGAACTCCCAAGTTCAAACAATCCACCAGCCTCAGCTTCCTGGACAGCAGGGATTTCAGCATGCACCTGCAAGCCACAACCCACCCACCCCACCTCCATCCTCCTGGCTTGCATTTCTTCTAGATCTATTTCTTTTTTAATTGTTTCATGACCCTATTTTTCCATTTCAGTATTTTTGCCATTCAGTCTTATACTATATTACTATATTAATTGATATTGATTCATTTAGCTGCCACCATTGATATTTTCAAATTATTTATACTGTTTTCTGGTGTGCTGAGTTCCACCATCATCTCCTACTGACATTTTGCAGCTTTATTCAAATTTTTTTAGTTCTTCTCATGATTTTTTTTTTTTGCTATTTGTTTTTGTTACTGAGAGGAAGCGTAATACTGAAAGAACACTGAATCCAGGGACAAGACCTGGATTTGAAACCCACTTGAGTGACCTAGTACAAGTAACTTACCTCTCCAGGTCTAATTTTCCTCATCTGTCCAAAGAGGTTTAGTTCTCTGAATTCCCTTCTTACTCCTGATCTAAGATTCTACAATCCTCTAATTTCAGTTATTCCTTAAGGTTTGTCTGATATACATTTAATTAACAACAACAGTTAATATTTATGTAGTATTTTAAAGTTTGTGAAGTGCTTTGAAAATATTAACTTATTCTATCCTCATAACACGTAGGTGCTATTATTATCCACATTTTACAGATGAAGAAACTGAGGCAATCAGAGGTTGCATGATTTGCCTAGAATCACAAGTGGAGGCCATCTTTGAACTCAGATCTTCCTGATTCCAAGTCCCTCACTCTATCTACTAGGCCATCTAGCTGTCTGTAATTGTCTTTCTTAAGATTTAGTCATATTTTTTTGAGATTGCTATATTTTTGCTCTACTTCTGGTGTTGTTCTTGTATGCCTTTCTTCAGATGGGTTTTCCCAGCTTTTTTACTCATTTCATTGTTCCAGAGATCTGCATTTTGATTATTGTCATTTTGGTGACTTTAATTTTCTTGTGAAAAGCTCTACCAATTCTATTTCTTCTTAGTGTGTCTACAGTGATTATTGAGGGGAATTATGAGGAGCCAGGCTGTCTTGTAACATCTCGTTCTACCATTCAGTCAATTAATTGGGTATTTATTAAGAGCATGTTATGTGCCAGACACTATACCATTCTCATATGATCTTTTGAGATGCTAAGTTTAGGTAAGACACAGTCTTTTCTGTCATCTACCTTCTAGGAAGGTCATAGAGTATCACTCATCCACACAGATAGCATTATTACACAATATTGCATCAATCAATTAGTATTTGTTGAGCAGCTGCTATGTGCCAGGTACTGTGCTGGAAACTGGGGATAGAAATACAAAGAATGAACATATATTTAATCATAAGGAGTCCACATTTTAATGAAGATATGAATGCATATATGTTTGTATTATATATAATATATGCTGTTTTTATTGTATATGTATTAATATACATACACAGCATAAATGTCAAGTTAAAAATACACACATACATATATATAAACAAAGTTAAATACAGGGTACTGTGGGAGTGAGGGTATTAGCAGTTGGTAGAATCAGGAAGCCTTCATGCCCGTCCAGAGAGTGCCTATTAATTGAGGAATGGCTGAACAAATTATGGTATAGGAATGTAATGGGATACTATTGTGCCATAAGAGATATTCAAAGGAACTATTCCAGTAAAACTGGGCAGATTTATATGAACTCGTGCAGAGTGAAGTAAGCAGAAACAGAAGAACGATTTCTATAATGATAACAACATCACCAAAACAGGTGACATTCAAAGACTTGACTCTAATCAATCAGGCAGTGAAGAACCATGATTCCACAGGACCTATGATGACAAATACAGCCCACCTCCTGCCTGAGTGTGTGATGGGTTAAATATGCAAAATGAGAAGCATATTTTTGGACATGACCAGTGTAGGAATTTGTTTTGCTTCACCAAGCATATTTGTTACAAGTATTTTGTTTATTCTTTTTTCCCTTAATGATGGGAAGAAGAAAAAAATCAGCTTTTTTTTCATTAATTGAAAAACTAAAATGGAAGTTAAAAAAAATAAAGCCTTCATGCAGAAGATAGTGTCTGTGCTGCATCTTGAAGGAAGAGAGGTATGAGGTAATCAAGTGCCCTTTGACTACCCTTTTGAGGTATGAGGTAGATGTAAGAAAGGACTACATATCAGACATCATGGATGGCCAGTACAAAGGCACCAAGGTGGGGGATGGGCTGTTGTGAGTGAAGAAGAGAGAGATGGCTAGTTTCGATAGATCAGTAGTACCAACTGAGTGCTAAACTGAGACCAGCTTCACATGGTATCTTTTTTGTATGATGTGTGAATAGAATCAAGTCTAACTAAAAAGCACTGAATTTGGAGTATTCTTAGGCAAATCAGTTAAACTTTGGAAATCAGAAGGCCTAAATCTATGTTCCAGATTTGCCACAACATCAGAGTGATCTGTGAGAAGTCTCTTGACTTAACTCGGTCTCAAACTTCTCATCTGTAAACTGAGGACATGGGTTCAGACGACTTCCGTTGCCCCTTCAGTTCTATAGCCTATGATCTTTTGGCCCATTTCTGTCTTGCACTCCCTAGCTCTAGTGCTCTCAACCCAGAGAATCCGTGGTATAATGGGAAAACACACTCTTTCTGAAGTCAGAGGACCTGGGGTCAAATCTCCTCACTGATGTTTATTTTCTGGGTGGTGTTTGACAAGTCACTTAGCTCTCCTGGATCTCAGTTTCTACATCTATTAAAGAGGTGGCATCTTCTGCATGAAGGCTTTCCTCATCCTTCCCCACCCCCCAAATGCCGGTATCTTCCCTCTCAAGCTACTTTGTATTTTGCTAAGTAGTATTTATTTATAATTAGTCACTTAATATATTTATATTTTGTGTATGTTTTTGCTGTCTCCACCATTCAAATGAGAGCTCACTGCAAGTTGGAATTGTTTTATTTTTTGTACTTTCATCTCTGACACCTAATACAGTGCCTACTATATAACAAGTGTTTAATTAATGCCTATTAATTGATTAATGGGGTTGAATTAGATGGCCTCTGAGTTCCCTGCTAGCTCTGGGTCCTGTGACCCTCTCCTGGGCGAGAAAGAACTGCGACTTGAAATCCCAAGGTGGCCATTAGGCCCTTTCTACCCAAGGGCAGCTGTCTAGATGTGAGATTTCACATACATACACACACACACGCGCGCGCACACACACACACACACACACACACACACACACACACACATACACACACACTGGCCCCACCACTGTGAAACTTTAGTTTATCAAAACTGGGAAGAGAATCTAACTTGATAGTTGGGGGAGGGGAGAAAAAATCCTATTAAAAAAAAAGACCCTTAAATCATGAATATGGTGACTGCCAACTCTTCTTGTCTTCTTGGAGGTAGAAAGAGCCCTAGAGGACAAGGTTTGCTCTCAGGAACTGGGGTCGGTTCTAGTGCGAGTCCTGCCAGGTTCATTTTGCTGGCCCCATTCAAAAGTCATTAAGGTCTTTTGGAGCTAGTCCAGCCAGGAGCTGGCCTGGAGAGAATGCAGATTGTCCTTGGCTAAGAAAACATTATAAGGTAAGAAGAAAACCTTACAAGAACAATGCATTTTTAACTATGTTTTGATGATTTTTCCCCCCTTGACTAAGGGTGTAGGCTGCAAGGGTGGGGAACCCTGAGGCCCCATGTGGCCCTCTAGGTCCTCAAGTGGGGCCCTTTGACTGAATCCAATTTGTTCTGTGAAGTTTAGATTCGGTCAAACGGCCCCACTTGAGGACCTAGAGGACCACATGTGGCCTCGAGGGCCCAGGTTTCCCACCCCCAGGTAGAGATACAAACACACACACACACACACACACACACACACACACAAGTTGGAGAGGGATTTGGCTTATTCTGTGAGTAGAAGAGGGATGGTCCTAGAGGGAAAGACTGGAACCATTGGAGGGAAGATACATGGAGAAAGACTGACTTTCAATTAATTAGCAAGTGTTTACTTCACTATATTCCAGATACTGTGCTAAGTGCTGGGATTATAAAAGCAAAAGTGAAAAGTCCTTTCTGTCAAGGAGTTTACATTTGAATGATGGAAACAACATAGAGATATGGAAGTATGTACAGAATAAATGCAAGATGAATATAAGGTAGTTTGGGGATAAAGGGCCAAAGGAGAGGAGGGGATTGGGAAAAAGCTTCATGTAGAAGGTAGAACTTGGGGTGACCCTTGCAGAAAACCAGGGATTCCAAGGTGAGGGGGAGGTCCCTTCTAGGAATGGAGAATAGCAAGTACAAACGAGTGATATGTGTGTGATATGACAGGTAGGACACTACAGCTGAACTAGAGTCCATGGGAAAGAGTATTCCGAAGGAAGACTGGTAAGGTTGAAAGGGGCCAGGCTGTAAAGAATTTTAAATGGATCCAAGGCAATTTCAAAGGACCCATGATGAAAAATGCTATCAAGCTCCAGAGAGGGAACGGATGAACTCTGAATATAGACTGAAGCATACTCTTAACACTTTATTTTTCTGGGGTTTTGTGTGTTTTCTTTTGCAACATGGCTAATGTGGAAATGTGCTTTGCATGTCTTCACGTATGTAATCAATATATTGCTTTCTCAAGGGGTGGGAGAGGGGCAGGAGGGAGGGAGAGAATTTGGAGCTCAAAATTTTTAAAGATGAACATTAGAAAATTTTAAATCATAACTGGGAAATTTTTAATGAAATAAATAAAAATATATTTTTAAAAAGAATTTTACATGCCTGATAGAAGAGATATTATTTGATCCTAACAGTAATAAGGGGCAGCTAAGTGGTACAGCAGACAGAGTGTTGGGTCTGAAGTCAGGCAGATGAGTCTTTCTGGGTTCAAATTTGTCCTCAGACACTTACTAGCTGTGTGACCTTAGGCAAGTCACTTAACCTTCTTTGCCTCAGTGTCCTCATCTTTAAAATGAGCTGGGGAAGGAAATGGCAAATCGCTCCAGTGTCTTTGCCAAGAAAACCCCAAATAGGATCATGAAGCATCAGACATGACTGAAAAATGACTGACTTAACAGTAATAAGGATACATTGGAGTTTATTGAGTTAATGGAAATTTGGAAGAAGGCCTGGAGAGGGGAGAAGTTGAGGTAGGCCAACCACATTGCCATAATCCAGGTGGGAGATGATGAGAACCTAAACCAGGGTGGTTGGCTATGTGAGTAGAGAGAAGACAGATGTGAGATATGTTGTGGAAAGAGAAATGACAAGATTTGGTAATTGCCTGGCCATGTGAGGTGATAGGAGTTGAGTACGACACCAAGGTTTTACGCATGTATGACTGGAACAATGTCAGTGCCTTTACTAATAATAGAGAATTTCAGAAGAAGAGTTGGTTTAGGGGTAAAGATAATTAGCTTTGTTTTGGACGTGTTGAGTTTGAGTTGACTACATGATAGCAAGTTCAGAACATCCAATAGCCAATTCATGATGTGAGACTAGACCTCAGAAGAGATCGTGGCACGATATAGTGATATGGCAGTCAGTCATCTGCATCTAGATGATAGTTAAGCCCATAGACACTGATGAGTTTATCTAATGAAAGGGAATATAGAGAAAAGAGGGCCAAGGAAGGAACCTCAGGGTATCCCACAGATCGTGAGCATGATGAACTAGCAAAGGAGACTGAGGATAGGTAGGAAGAAAATCAGGAGAGAGAAATGTTGGGAAAATCTAGGCAGGAGAAAGCCTCCAGAAGGAGAGGGTCATCAACAGTGCCAAGTTCAATTAGTTTGGCAATTAAGAGACTGCTGGTAACATTAAAGAGAACAGTTTCAGGTGAGTTGGTTTGAAGTACTTGGCAATAATCTGCCTAGTAATGTAATGGGCAAAAAAAATGAGCTCCCTCTCACTGGAGGTGTTTGGGCCAAAGCTGTATGGCCACTGGCCAAGGGTGCCACTAGGATGGATTCGTCCTTAAGGAGGGGGCTGGACTAGGTGATCCACTTGGTGTAGTGGAAAGAATGCTTGACCTAGAACCAAAGGGTGATCTCAATTAAGTCACAACCACTTGGGGCCTCAGTTTCCTCATATTTAAAATTAGGAATTCGACTAGTTGTATTATTCAGGTGCTTTCTAGTTCTGCATCTTAGGATCTCTGAAGTGCCTTTAAATTCTAACATTTTGTAACTCTCTGAACATCCTCATCCAAAGGATTGATGAGGTATTTGAGCAAGTCATTCTACCTCACTAGGCTTCAGTTTCATCCATAAAAGAGGGATAATGATAACTGGCTTAACTATTCCACAGGGTTGTGGTGAGGATTAAATGAGATAACATAGGTGAAAGAACATTGAAAATTATATAAAGAGCCCTTCAAGGATTAAGATAGAGTGTAAGTAGTACCCAGTGGGAGAACTAAGTTCTAGAAGTAAAGAGGCCTGGGTCCAAATCCTGATTCTACCTCTTAATGGCCATGAGACCTTGGGTAAGTCATTTTACCAAATTCACTAACCCACCCTCCCCCACTGTCTTCAGTTTTTCATCATCAGAGAAATGCCAAGTGTTGTACTTACCTCAAAGACTACCTTGAGGGTCGAATGAGATAACACATAAGAATACACCTAAATATTTTAAAATAGTGTATCCATAAGAATCATCATATGAGAGATATAGAAAATGAACTAAATAAACATGACCTTTGTCCACTAGGAATTTATGACCTAAGATGTACAGTACAAAAGGAAGGAAAGAAGAAAGCAAGCATTTATAAGAATTCACTCCACTATTTGCCAGACACTGTGCTAAGTGCTCACAAATACTATCTCATTTGATCTTCACAACAACCCTGGGAGAGGTAGGTGCTGTTATTATGCCCATTTTACAGTTGAGGAAAATGAGGCAGAGACAGGTTAAATGACTTGTGCAGGATCACACAGCTAGCAAGTATCAGAGGTCAGATTTGAACTCATATCTTCCTGACTCCAGGCCCTGTGGGGTATCCTCTAGGACAACTAGCTATCTCAGAGAATCACAGAACATCAGAGCCTGATGAGATCACAGAGCTCATTTACTCTGATCTCCATATTTTATATCCTACTATTCTACTGAAGTTATTATCGCAGTTTTTTTTGCTGATTCTCTTGAGTTTTCATCATGACATTTACAAATTGGGTATCATTTTTTCTTCTCTTTGTCATTGTTTACATATTTACTTTTTTCCCTTGTTTTGTTATTGCAATAGCAATTTCTGGCATTCTATCATATAATAGTGAGGAGAGGGTCCATCTGTGCTTTACTGTTATATTTATTGGGAAAGTTCATTGTCTTGTGTCTCCTCATTGCAAGTAATATGTGTGTATGTATACATATATACATGTATGCGTATATAAACATGTGTACATAAATATTGTGTTTATTAAATGTATATATACATATCTAATATGAACTATATTAAATGTACATTTTATCATGTTAAATGAAACATATTTTATCATATTACAATGACTCATATACCTATGGGGGGTGTTAGTGTGTGGGGTTTGTTTGTTTTTTATTTGTTTTTGCAACCCTCTCATTTTAAAGAGGAGAAAAATGAGTGTTATGTAGAATGACTTTCCTCAGGCAACACAGTACATTAGTAGTAGAGTTCTGACTCAAACCCAAGTCATCTGTTTCTAAGTCCAATGTAGGTTTTAGTCCTTTATAAGGAAAACAAAATTATAAACAGAGCTGCCCCAAAGTAGAGTGTACTGACTTAGAATGGAGTATGTTGCCCATTATGAGAAGTCTTCAAGGAGAGGCTGGATTGGAAATACAATGGGTCATCCTTTTAAGGCAGGGATTATATGATTCTTTAAACTGGGTTTGTGTCAGTCTGGGACACAGAGAGTAAAGTCATAGGGGAAGAGTGCCTCTAATCAACTTTTAAAAACTATTCTTAAGCATCAAAATCAGACTTAAGAGAGGAAAGTAACTGGGGCATTTCTTTTCAGTGTATTAAGATAAACTGTTAAATTCATTGTCCAGGGGTCAGATGGTTGGTGGAGGTGCAGAAGGAAAGGCATAGTGGACACCCAGGAGGCAAGTAGGAGGTCATTAGAAACCTGTGGAGGAACCAGAGCTGCATCAACTGGGAGTGCATGGAGGAGGATGTGGCTAGGAGAAACTTCTGTGAACTACAGCTATGGCTCAAGGGAAAATGCCACAGCTTTAGAGTCAGAAGACCTGAAATTAAGTGTGGATTCTTTAGGCACGTTAGTGCCTGGTGCCTCATTTTATTTATCAATAAAATGGTGAGAGAAATTAATATTACACTATTATATTAATAACTAATGGTTAATTTGTGATTCGCCCTTTTCTTTCTACTTTTAAGATTCTACTCCTGAAAAGGTCAGATAGTCTCTGAAGGGTGTAACTGTGTAAGGCAATCTCCTCCCAGCCCCAGGGCATCTCTCTGGCAGGGATCCTTCCTTTTTGTTTACTCTTTAAACGAAAGGCAAGCTTGGCTAAATCTTTTCCCCAGGATCACATCTCCTTGTCCAGGATTACCTCCATTAAAGTTTGGGACAATCCAGCTCATAAAGGAAAAACCAGATAGAGATGTCTGGATGCTGCCCAGTTTGCTGGAGGCAGCTGAGTCTCAAGATCAAACCTCATTCTCATCAGAAAGAGCTGAGAACCTTTAGCCCACCTCCTCATTAAATGTCCACCAATCAGGGTTGAGTTTCATTTGAAAGGAGAGTTTCCTGTCAGAAGGTGTATACACCTGATTGAAGGTGTTTCAGAGTCTCCCTTGGATTCTTTGGTTACCAAGAGAAACTGCTGACCATTAATTTATTGATTATTGGCTAGCCTAATTAATGAATTGATTAATAATACCTGGAAACCTTGTTTTATTCACAACAATGGAGATAATGACATTTACTCTCATGACTTCGGGGAGGTGTTGCAACAGTCAAATGAGATTACTTATTCATTGGGCAAATCACAGAATCTATTCTGTCCCATGTAAAACAGGGCAATAATTGATGCACTGTTGTTATCAATTGTGTCTGACTCTTCTTGACCCTATTTGGGGCTTTCTTGGCAAAGATGCTAAAATGATTTGCCATTTCTTTCTCCAGTTCGTTTTAAAGAAGAGTAAAGTGAAGCAAACAGGGTAAGGTGACTTGCCCAGGGTCACACAGCTAGCTAGTTAAGTATCTGAGGCTAGATTTGAACTTAGGTCTTCCTGACTCCAGGCCTGCCACGCTATACATGGCACCACCTAACTGCCTACCTCTTAAAGAGCTATTTTGAGACTCAAATATGATTATGCTAGTGGAGTGTTTTTATTACAAAATTTTGTCAGAGGTCAGTTCTGCCTATGCTAAGCTTTTTCACATGTAGTCTGCTTTTCTTCCCTTCCTCCAGATTCTCTCACAGGAATATTATTAGTGATAATTGTCATTCACATGGTGCTTTAAGGTTTGTAAAAGTCTCTGTATGTATCTAAGTGTTAGGATGTTCCTGTGATGTAGGTACTGCATATATTATGAACCACATTTTACAATTGAGAAAACTGAGGCTCAAGGTAAGTGACTTTCCCATGATCACACAAATCAATCAGAAAGAATTAATGAAGCACTCACTATTTAACAGGCACTGTGCTAAGCATTGGAGATATTAAAAAAAAAAAAAAAAAAAGGCAAAGATCTCTCTGCCCCGGGAGTTTTACACTCTAAAGGGAGGGACAGTATGTCTGTACAAGATATGTACAAAGGAATGTAGAGGTAATCTCAGAGAAAACCAGGCAGCCAGGAAGAACCTCCTACAGAATGAGAGATTTGAAGTGAGTCTTGAAAAAAGCAGGAGAAACTGAAAGGAAGAGGTGAGGAAGGAGAACGTCGCAGGCATGGAGGAGAGCCAGTGGAAAGGGTATGTGTTCAGCAATAACAGTGGCGAGCCAGCCAATGTCAGTGGATCCTAGAGTTTATATAGGGTAGCAAAGTTTAAGAAAACTCAGAGGAGAGAAAAAAGCCAAGTTGTAGAAAGCTTTAAATGCCAAACTTTGCAAAAAGCTGATAATAAGTGTTGAAATCAGGAATCAAGCCCAGGTCTTCCTGGCTCCAAGTCCAGCACTCTCTGTACCATGCCCACACCACCTCTAATGAGTTACTCACTAATGCTTGGAATTTCCTTTTAACTGGACAACCTCAAGCATTAGCTGCTCCCCTGTTCACGGCCCTTCCCTTTCCCTCACAATATGAAGAACAACTCCCATTTGTACTACACTTTCAGGTCTACAAAACCCCTTCCTCATTTTGGTGTTGTTTAGTTGTGTCCAACTCTTTGTGACCTCATGTGGGGTTTTCTTGGCAAAGATCCTGGAGTGGTTTTGCCACTTCCTTCTTCAGCTCATTTTACAGATGGAGAAACTGAGGTAAAACAGGGTTAAGTGATTTGCCCAATGTCACACACCTAGTAAGTATCTGAGGTTGGATTGGAACTCAAGAAGATGAGTCTTCCTGACTTCAAGCCCAGAACTCTTTCTACTACTCCACTCAGCTGCCCTCCCCTTCCTCATGGTAATCCTATAAGGTAACTGGTGCAAAGATTTGTCATCCCCATTATATATGATTATATATGTTTTATTATATATTATATATCATTATATATTATATTCCCACTATATATCCCCATATATAGATGAGGGAAATGAGGCTTATAGCAAAGTAACAGAGTTACTAAGGTTTGTATAACTATGCCTCCTGACTCCACACCTGGCCCTCTTTCTAGAGTTTCTCACTGCCTCTCAGAAAGCTGCCAAATTCTTTCCCACCTCCTCCCACCCTCAGCACTCCCAGAGGTGTATAATTGCTGTCATCAGCCTGTTATTAAGCCCCTAAATCTCCACCTCTCTCCCCTTCTTTTATTTGGAAGAACACACGGCTTCATGATTGTCCTTGCTGATAACCATCTGCTATTGGAGATGTCTTGGTTGGGTTGGAGTGAGGTGGAAGCTAAAAGGGGAAATTGATGTACATTGGGATGACAGAACTATGAGCTCTTGGAAGCTGGAATTTGGGCTGTGGCCACAGGTGAAGTCTTTCTTATCATTTGACAGAATGAAAAGGAAGAGCTTAAAAAAAAATAGGCATTATCTAGTTAGTGGTTGTTAGTTAAGAAACGATCCCAAGGAAACCTGCTTCTCTTTCTGCTCTAATAAATAATTTCTTAAAAGACCATTTCAGAGTGTGCTTGTGGATATTTAAAGCCCCTTGTACTGCATTGGATGGGTTTGGATTGGCCAGACAGGATGAGGAGTTGAGAGGTGAAAACTATGTAAGAGGCTCTTGTGAACAGAGATCCAAGAAAGCCGTTCTAAAGACCTCCAGGCCCTTCTGTCTAGATTCTTGCTTGTCTTGGAGGTACTTCTTTGTGGAAGGAGCTACCAGCTACAGGAGGTTCAGCTTGATGGCTTAAAAAGAGCTCTGAAATTGTATTCAGAGGACCAGCTCTGACAATAATTAGCTAAGTCCTAGGTCCTAAGCCTCCGTTTCCCCATCTGCAAAATGAGGGAGTTGGTCTAGTTTGGGGGGGTCAACCTGGGGTCTATAATTTTTATAATGTAATAATCCATTTCTACATAATTGGTTCCTTTTGTAATCCTATGCATTTTTAAAATAAATGTTAAAATATTCTAAGGAGAACCTACCCGACAGTGTCCATGACACATGATGAAGATGAAGAATCGTGTACTGGAGAAGCTTGCCCCCTCCTCCTACCTCTGGCTTTCTGTGTGCCTCTGTAGCAGCTGTGTCTGAACGGACCCTACTCCCAAATAAGCCTCGGCATTCCCCTGACCGATCTTCAGCTGTCAAGGAAGTGGGAGCGTGAGCCTTTAGCTTTCTTTTCCTTTCATTCTCTGCCCCCAGATAACAATCAAAGTTTCAGAGCTGGAAGGGACGTCAGAAATCACCCGGTCCAACCAAAACTGAGTAGGGAATCCTGCCTTCAGTGTCTTGTTGAAAGTACCCCTCCCTTCAGCAGCTTATAATGCTCATAATATTACGTTTTGAGGAGTACGCTCCTCTCAACAAACATGCGAGGTCGTGATCGAAGAGCTCGCTGTGTCCGTTTGACAGATGACCAAAGTGAGGCTCAGAGAGGTCGTGACTTGTCCCCAGGCACCCTTTCTATTGGTTTCAAACCCAAATCTTTTGATTATGAGCGCTTATGCCTGACACACAATAGGCACTTAATAAAGGCTTATTGATTATTGATTAAGATGATAGGTCCTTTCCACTATACCGTGCTATCTCTAACATACTAAATCCATTCCTCAATCATAGACTTCCTCTTTTTAAACAGCCCTCAAAGTGTACCTAGTCTACCCTTAACCTTGAAGACATACTCACAATGGCACTTATCCCACACACTCCAGGGGATTATATATTGGTACTTCATTCAAATAAACATTAGTTGAGTGTTGACTCCCTGTTTAGTACTGTGGGTAATATTTTGTCTTCCTTCCCCTCTTGGGTCTGTGTCTTGGCTGACACACGCCTTGGGCTCCCCTCCCCTCCCATGTGGAATACATTCTCCTCTCTGCACATCTACACACATTGAAATCTCACATTTCTTTTTTGTTCTTGTTGTTTGTCTTTGTTTTTCTGGTTTTGGGGGGGGGGGTTTTGGTTGGGCAGTGGGGGTTAAGTGACTTGCCCAGGGTCACACAGCTAGTAAGTGTTATGTGTCTGAGGCTGGATTTGAACTCAGGTCCTCCTGACTCCAGGGCTGGTGCTCTATCCACTGCACTACCTAGCTGCCCCCCACGTTTCTTTCAAGAACAAACTGGGGTGATACCTACTCAGGATATACCTCCATCACTGGTAAAAAAAATATTGCCTTTCTTCATAGAGTCCCCATGACATTTTGCCTGTAAACCCTTTTCCTCCTATTCTAATTACTCTGGTACATAATAATACTAGCTAGCATTCATATAGCAATTTAACATTTTCAAAGCATTTTACATATATTATTTCATTTGGTCAACACAACAGCCTTGTAATGTGGGTGTTGTTATTATTATTGTCCCCATTTTATAGAAAGGGAAGAAGTTAAGTGACTTGCCCAGGATTATATAGCTTGTAAGAGTCTGAGGTAGGATTTGAACTCAGGTCTTCCTGAATCCAAGTACAGTATTCTATCCACTGAGTCATTTAGCTGCTTATTAATTATATTAAGTTGTAAGTTCCTTGAGAATAGAATCTCTATTTTTGTATCCCTCAGGCCAAAAAAGGGCTTGTTGTTGTTGAGTCATGTCTGACCCTTCCTGACCCCGTGGACTACTGTCCATGGGATTTTCTTGGCAAAGATACTGTTGTGGTTTGACTTTTCCTTCTCCATTGGATAAAGGGAAATAGAAGTTAAGTGACTTGTCCAAGGTCACACAGCTGGTAAATATCTAAGGCCAAATTTGCATTCAGGTCTTCCTAACTCCAAGCCCAGCACTCTATCTACTGAGCCATCTAGCTGCCCCATAGGGCCTATAGTAGGAATTTAATATGTTTTTGTTGAGTTGAATTATCTTGTTGAATTAGAAGCCCCCCTGGACTGGGTGTTAGGAGACATTTGTACCAGTCCTAGTTGCATGAATAACTAGGTTATGTGACCTTGGGCACACTTGACTCTCTGGACCCCAGTTTCCCTCATCCAGGGTCTAGCAGAATGCATTGCAAAGACATGATGCAGAATAAACATTTATTGCATTGAATTAAATGTGTAAAATAAGAGAGTTTCTAAAGCCCTTTCCCAATCTCACATCTTTTAAATTAATTCTGTAAATATGAGAAACACACTTTCAAGCTACTTTAGCTCTGAAGTGTGTTTCTCATATTTACAGAATTAATTTAAAAGCAGTGTCATGGAGGCTTTCTGCAAGAGCCTTTGTTCTAATGGGGTAAACTCATACCCTTTTAGCCTGGAACTGAAAAGGGCCTTTAGAGGAGGCAGGTAGCTCCATGCAAGGCAAAGAAAAAGATGCAAGAGCCCAGTGGAATGAATTCTTTCCTGGAAGCACCGGGGTAGAACCATCGCGGGATCTAGGTTCAAATCCAGCCTCTGCTACTTACCACCTATGTGACCTTAGGCAAGTCACTTAACCTTATGGTCCTTAGTTTTACAAAATGAGATTAGTAGGGTGAGATGACTTTCTAAGCCTTCTTTAGGCTCCGGATGTGTGATCCTATGACCTAATTCCTGACTAACCTATACCTGAAGGAAGACTTTCTCCTATGACATTCAACATTCCACTTCAACACTCTTAATTGCAGAGAACTCACTACCTTGTTAACAATTGCAATGAAAGTAAGTTTGGGTTGGTTTTTTCCTTATAGTGAGTCAAAAAAAATTGCCTTCTGGTCACTCCCACACCTGGATCATTGCTCCTAGTTTTGCCCAGTGGGGTCAAGAAAAAGAAATTTTCTGTTTCTATTTGGTAGCCCTTCAGAGCAAAATAGCTCTCATGTTCCCCCTAGGTATCCTGTTCCACAAATGAAATATTAACGAAAAATTAAATTATGCTCAGTAAAATTGTATTTTAAGTATTTTCTTACTCTTTGAAAATCAGTGATCCATGCATGGTCTGCGTGGTAATTGTCAATTAACTAGAACATTCAATTGACCAGAATATTGTATTCCCACACTATTTTCTGTGAACATGAATTTATGCACATCTCACTTGTTTGTACATAAATGGGTGCCTCTAAAGTACTTTTCTGTGCTTAGTAAACCATATCTTTTAGAATGGACCTCAGCAATGGATAGTAGAAAGAACAATAGGTTTAGAATCAGTAAATTTGAGTTTTAATTCTCATTCTGCCACTAACTAGATCTATGACTTTGAACAGAGTACTTCATGTCCCTGGTTCTCAGTTTCCACCTATCTAAAGTGGAGAGACTAGATGTGTTGGTTTTTATGTGTCCTTTAAACTCTAAAACTCTCTTCTTTGGAACTTCAGCCCATTTTCACCCTCCATTCCACCTGATATGATCGCAAATTTTTGATGAGCCCAGATTAGAGCATTACTATATTTAATCTGGGTTTATTCAAAAGGGTATAATTTACTTCATTTATAAAATGAGTGAGTTAGACTAAATCAGGAGTTCTTAGGTCCACAGATAGATTTCACGAAGTCTGTGACCTTGGAAAGCAAAAATAAATAAATAATTTATTTATTTTCACTTACCTCTAACTGAAATCAAGCATTGTCTTTAGTTATTTAAAAACAATATTCTGAGATGGCTTCACCAGACTGTGAAAGGGGCCCATTGTGTACGTACAAAAAGGTTAAGAACACCAGGACTAGAGAATTTCTAAAGTTCCTTCCATCTCTAACATTCTGTGGTCTGTAATCTATCATTCTGTTGTCTAACAGCCCTTCCAGTTCTTGTATCCTGTTCTCTATGCTCTGACATTCTGTGTTCCAAGATGCCTTTCAGTTCTGACAGTCAGTGTTCCACATGTCCTTCTAGTGTTAGTAATCCATCTCTGACAGCCCCTTCTAGCTCTGACATTCAACGTTCCAAGGTGCCTTCCGACTCTGACACTCTCTAGCCTTTTTTCAAATGCCCTATTCCAGCTCTAACTTAACCACAGACCTGACTGAGCTACTCTGAGAGCTTCAGGCTTTCACTGAACACTCTCAGGCCCCCAAAGTGAGCATAAATGGTATTTCCATGTTCCAAAAACCTTTATTATAGTTCACCAAATTAAAATAAACATTTGGTTGAACTTGTACTAGTATGATCTCTGAAGTGCTTGGCACCTCTTCATGTTCAAAATGCTTTCAAAACAAAAGATGATTTCCCACAAGATTCCTATTTGGGTGTTGTAAATGACATGCGTATTTGCACATGGTATTATAAATTTGGGAGCCAAGATGCCCCCAAGCCAACTTTAGAAATAATAACTCACATTTATACAGCACTTTATGTTTTACAAAGGGATTTACACACATAATCTCACTTGATCCTCAAAATAGCCCTGTGAGGTAGGCTGCACAAGTAATGTTATCCCCATTTTTACAGATTGGAAGATAGATGACTTGCCTCATCACACATCTATTGTGGGTTGAAGCCCAGATGTGAGCTGAGGTTTCTGATGTCAAGTCCTCTGTTCTTTCTATGGCACAGAACTCAATAAAAACAGAGTTTTTTCTCCCTCAGCCTTTCAGCACTTTCCTATTTCTGTTTTCCCAATTTGGGGAAGGTGGCTTCCTAATTTCATCTTGTCTCTAGTTAACTTCATTTTCCTAGACCCTAGGTAAGGTATTCTCAATTTTTTGTGGGTGTCATAGACCCCTTTGACAATCTAGTGGAGCCTAGGGACCCCTTCTCAGAATCATGTTTTTATGTAATTAAAAGGAAAGCTAAATTTCAGTTAGAGGTCAGTAAAAATTAAAATGTCTTTTTTTTTTTTAATCTAAGATCATGGACCCCCTGAAATCTAAATACAGATCACTTGAGTGGTCTCTGGGCTCCGAGTTAAGGACCACTGCTGTAGATGAATTACAGAATTTTTGAGCTAAAAAGAGCTATAGATTTCATCTAGTTTAGCCCCCTTAATTTTATGAACTCAGAAACTTGGAGGGCCTAGGATCACACAGCTAGTAAATGGAAAATCCAGGAAAAGAACCCAGGTCTTCTGATTTTCAGTCCAAGTCTCTTTCTTCTACGGTGTTCTCCTCTATAAAATAGATGTAAGTCAACAAGCATTTATTAAGCATTTAAAAATTAAGCAATGTGCTAAGCACCGTGGGTACCAATAAAGGCAATAAGAATTCCTGCCCTCAAGGAGCTCACTGTCTAGTCGGGGAGACAAGATATAAATAACTAGATACATATAAGGTATATGCAGAGATTTAATAGATTTGTTTGTTGTTGAGTTGTTTCAGTCATATCCATTTCTCTGTGACCCCATTTAGGGTTTTTTTGGCCAAGATCCTGGAGCAGTTTGCCATTTCCTTCTCCAGCTTATTTTGCAGATGAGGAACTAAGGCAAACGGCGTTAAGTGATTTGTCTGGGTCCCACCACTAGTGAATGTCTGAAGCCTAATTTGAACTTGGCTCCTCCTGACTCCAGGCTAGGCACTCTATCCCCTGCACCACCTAGCAGCCCAGATACATATTGATGGACGGTAATCTGATAGAAGACACAGTAGTATCTGAGGGGAGAGGACCAGGCAAGGTCTCCTGCAGAAGATGGAATTTGATCTGAGTCTTGGAGAAAGCCAAGAGGTGATGAGAAAGAGTTTTCTAGGTAGTGGCCCTGCCATTGACTTTAGCTATGGACTCTGGGCCTCTTCATTTTCCTAACACCAAAAGTAGGGAGATTCCCGCCACAGCTCAGTTCAATTCAGTAAACATCTATGGGGTAATTCCTACATGCAAAACACTGTGCTTGGCCCTGAATAATGCAAAGAATATACCACAGACCCCAGTGACTGTATGACACAAGGTAGAAGGTGACAAGGACAGGGGGCAATCCTATGGTATGAGTGCTATGAGAAAAGTGGAGAAGGACAAGATACCTTTTGGCTGAAATAACCGTGGCGCTAGGCCAGGGGTGGGTAACCTGTGTCCTCAAGGCCACTTGTGGCCCTCTAGGTCCTCAAGCGCTTTAACTGAAGCTAGGCCTTGAAGGAGAAGAGAGATATCAGCAAGTGAGGGTTCAAAGAAGTGTTTTCCAGGCATGAGAAATTGTCATGTTTTTGTTGTTCCACGGGCTGGGTAAACTCGGCAGAGAAGGCTTAACCAAAAGTGGGCGGCCAGAACTCTGGTTAGGAGAATCCTACCTCTGCCCCTGGATAACAAAGTTATTTTCTCTAAGGGGAGTATGTGCAAATGACTTTGTGGGAGCCCAGATTCATCTTCACCCAGCCACATCCAGATCAAATTTGCTCAGTTTACAAGTCAAAAGATGTTTTCTCTCTCCGCCTGGGGAGCCAGGGAGTCATGCTGTGTTCTTTCTTGCTGCTCACATCTTCACCGGTAATAAAGATTCCGCAATCAGAGCCTGGCTGACAGTCCTGTTGATGATGCATGACAGAAGCTAGGCTCTCGCCTGCCCTTCCGTACTATTAACTCTGCAGTTGTTACAGCTGTAAAAACTCGGCTGGATCAGTGAGACAAGCGGCTGTGACTCAGAGCCTTGCAAGAGCAGAAATCAGGGGGAAGGGAACGGAACGAGCTGAGCATTTTCCAAAGCCTGTTGGCCTTTCTTATCTCCACCTGGGAAATAGAGTGGGTGGAACTGGACTTTAATTGCACCAGTAGGGCTAAAAGTCGGGGCAAGAGAAATGGAGTCCTGTGAAGAGAATTAGATGGACAGCAGGAGAAATGACTTGAAAGTTGTTGAATACGTATGTTTTCAAAAGGAAGAAAGTGATTCATAGAATAATAGCTGGAAAGAGATCTGAGAACATAGAATGTAAGAAACAGGAGGGACCAGAGAGCTTAATATGTCAGAGCTGGGATTGTCCCGAGGGCCTAGGACAGGGGTAGGGAACTTGCAGCCTCAAGGCTACGTATTGCCCTTTAGGTCCTCAAGTTACAGCCCTTTGACTGAATCCGAACTTCACAGACAAGATTCACAGAATCCCTTTAAGGGGATTTATTCTGTGAAGTTCGGATTCAGTCAGAGGACCACACTTGAGGCCCTAAAGGGCCACATGTGACCTCGAGGCCACAGGTTCCCCACCCCTGGCCTAGGATGTCAGAGCTGAGAGCCTAGGATGTTAAAGCTGGGATGGACCTGAGGACCTGAGCTGGGATGGACCTGAGGACCTAGAATGTCAGGGCTGGGATGGACCTAAGGACCTAGAATGTCAGGGCTGGGATGGATCTGAGAGCCAGAGCTGGGATGGACCTGAAGGCCTGGGATGTCAGGGCTGGGAAGGTCCTGAGGGCCTAGGATGTTAGAACGGGACGAGAGTTTAAAACGTAGAATGTTAGATCTAGGAAAGGTCTTAGACCACAGAACATTAGAGAGGTAGAAGACCCATTAGAGCATAAAATATAAATGTATAAAATGCTAGAGGATGGATAAAGAGACCTTAGAATATAATACATAGACTGTGAGAGCTGGAAGAAACCTTGTAAAGATAATCTAGTCCAGTCGCCTCTTATTTCTAGATGAGGGAGGCACTTGGAGCTAGGTGGCAAAATAGATAGCGCACTAGACATGGAGTCATGAAGACCTGAGATCACATATCACCCCAGACACTTGCTAACTGTGTGACCCTGGGCGAGTCACTTAACCTCAATTTTCTCATCTATAAAATGGGGCACTTGCCTCCTAGGGTTTCCTCCTAGGGAGAATAAAATGAGGTTTTTGTAAAGCAGTTTGCAAACCTTAAAGCACTATATAAATGTTTTATTATTGTTGTTATTGTTATTGTTATTGTCATACAACAGTTAATTGTAATTGTACTAAATTATTTTGTATAAAGGCTTTAACTTTGCAGAGCATTTCTCATCTACTATTCTCTGACTTCCTCTTGGTGTTCCTCCTAATAATCCTGGCATGTAAAACAATTTTTAAAGCACTTACCACAGTATCTGCAAAGGCCTATGCCAGGCTCTGAGGAATATGCACGCATAGATGATACAGCCCCTGGAGTAATTTATAATCTAACAAAAAAGAGATGGCATTTGTGCAAATAAACACAGTGCAGAACAGAACCTATTTGAGAAGCACAAATCTGGTTCTGTGACAGTTCAGAAGAAATACAAAGTCCTTTCTGACAAAAGGAAATCTAGGAGGTCTTCATAGCGAAGGGGGCCTTTGAGCATGACAAAGAAGTGGAATTTCATGACCCAGTAACTCACTTTTGTCTATAGGTCAGAATTTGTGTAATGGCATTAGATACATTTGCCAAGAGAGGTCAAACCATACTGTGGAGGTCTTTGGAAAATAATGTATATGACAGTCCTTCTAGCTCTAAATTAAATGATTGTTCGAAATAGCTAGCCTCACTGGCCATTCTTTGTGTATTTGAGTCATTCATCTCCAGCCATCCCCGCCCTCCCAACGCTACCCCCTTCACCGCTTTTGGAGAGAGGTCCTGGGATATCTTAGATGTCATGCAACCGTCAGATCAGGCTTGTTTAATTGGAAGGCTTTATCTGAGGCCCTGAAAGGAACAGCTCTGAGCGGAGGGCAGAGCAGAATGAAATCGCCAAGAGAGCAAGGCAGGCTAGAATGCAGTGACCGGAGGACTGGACATGAAGGGATAAACTGTGGATTGATGGCCCAGTTCTGTTACCTGTCCATCATGCGGCCCTCCCTCTCCCATCTCTGTGTCTTTGCCAGGGCTGTACTCCGTGCAGGGTATGACTCCCTCCCTGCCTCCCCCGCCGCCTGGGATCCCTCTAGCCTCCTTCAAGTCACAGCTCAACCACCCCCTTCTACGGGAAGCATCTCCTGACTCCCCCAACGTCTAGTTCCCTCCCTCTCTCACTGTCTTGTATTTATTTATCTACTGTCTATTTGTTTTACTTTCATTCCATCTGTATTTATTCTGCATATACTTATATGAGTACACATTGTCTCTCCCCAGGGTAGGGATTATTTCATTCCTTGCCTTGTCTCATCTTGGCATGGCAGACATTTAATAAATGCTTGTGGACTGAATGAATGTCAAGTGGGGGAAGGGAGCTGGATTGGGAGTCAAGAGACCTGGATTTGAATCCCAGCTCTGATGTTTACTGTACCTGTCACCCTGTGCAAGGATTTAACTGCTCTGAGCCTCTGTTTTCCCATCCATAAGATGGGGATGTAGTAGATACGTGGAGTTTTTACCTATCTTTTCCTGCCTGCTTTTCTACTTCTGGTGCTCACTGTAGGAGCTACCATGCTCTTCCCGGGCACTGTAGAATCCCCAGGGTCATTTGAAGAATAGTACTTAGTTTACTAGTAAGTATTGATGATTATAAAATGTGTGACCTTGGGAATGACATTGCCCACAGATTTTTGTGCCACAGATTCCTCATCTCCAAAACAAAGGGCTTCTCAAAGTTCCCTTCAAGCTCTCACATTGGCTGGTCAAAATGAGTGGGCCAGCAAATATTGCATCTTCTTTTAGCAGCTTTTCTGCCCGGAAGTCACAGGAATTAGAGCTGGAAACATTCTTCAAGATCATCTTTTCCTCAAAATTTACAGATTAGGAAACTGAGTCTCAGAAAAGAGAAATGACCTAACCAAGGTCACACGGGCAGTAAATAACAGAATTGGAGTTCAAATTCAGGTCTCTTGACTCTTCAGTCTGAAGCATTCTCTACCACACTCTATTTCCTCTGTGATTAGCTACAAAGATCTCTCCCTCAGGAGAGAATTTAATATGTAGGGCTTGGAACTTTGATTTGTAGTAAATGGTGCCCTAGGTCTCCATAGAGAAGGTCACTTACATGGCTTCCTCCAGAGATAAGCATGCTCTGGAGACAGGAAGTAGTCCATAAATATTTTGTAGGGAGAGGGAGGAGACAGCGGGAGGCTATATCAGATCCATGAGATTTTGTGGGTCTTTACTTATCTCAGGCAAAATAATCTATGCAAGGGGATAGCTGTGGGCCAAGAGACCCCTTCAGGTCCTGTCCAGCCTATCCAAGATGGCGGTGCCTTGTAGCCTGAGAATGGTGTGAATAGTCTAATGGAGAACTAGCTCTTCTACAGATACCTGTGTGACCTGGGCTGGGGCTACCAATGAAGACTGGCATGTTCTCTGCAATATATGGTCTCAGGAAGCTGCCTAGAGCAAGAGGTTAAGTGACTTACTTGCCTAGGTTAGCACAGCTAATGTGGGCCAACAAAACTTGAACCCACAGCTTCTCTCCACTAAGTCATGCTGTCTAACTGCAAACAGTAACATTTGAAAAATGCTTAACCTCTATTATCTTGTACAAGTCCTACAGGAAGCTTATAAGAGGGGCAGCTAGGTGGTGCAGTGGGTAGAACACCAGGCTTGGTGTCAGGAGGACATGAGTTCAAATCCAGCCTCAGATACTTACTAGTTATAAATCACTTAACCCCCGTTTCCTCCAAAAAAATAATTTAAAATAATAATAAGCTTATGAGGTATGTGCTGCAGATTTCTTTTCTCTCACCAAGCCCCAGGAGGTTTACAGGACTTGCCGTTTGTCACCCAGCTAGTAATTGTTAGAGGAAGGCAGATTCTGCATTTCTCATAGCTTCACTCCCATTCAACCGACTCTTTGGGTTTCTTCCAGGATCTCAATCCACTAATCATTCATCTGCCATCTCTCTGATACCTTTGGGTTCCATAATCAAAGGACTCAGAGCTAGAAGGATCTTTAAAGATCATCTAATCCACCCCCCTTATTTCATAGCTGAGGTAACTGGGGATCTGAGAGGTTACAAGGCTTGTCTGAAATTACAATGTAGCAGATAGTCAAATTCAAGTTCAACCCAGCTCCTCCCACTCACACTCCAAGGCTCTCTCCCTTAGTCATGCCTCCCCCTCACTTCATTCCCCTAGCTCTTTACTTTCTTCATTTCTACTGGTTCTCTCACTCCTCTTCTTACACACTTATTCCAGTCTCTCCTCCTCTCAAAGCACCTTCTTTTCACCTGTCCCTCCCCTTCCACTTAGTGTCAGACTTCTCCACAGACCCCACGCCCTTTGCCTCCCTGCTCCTCACTTCATGCTCACTCCACAACCCCTTGCAATCCAGTTTTGTTTCCACCATCCATTTGAAGCCACTCTTGCAAAGATGGCCAATGATGTCTTTCCTTCCTACTTGTCAAATCTAGTGGGTCCTTTCCCATTCCCTTCGAACCAGAGGATCTTGGGGCAATCTTGACTTTTGGGCAGCCTTCAGCTCCATGGACCTTGCCTTCCTGAAACTCTCTCTTCTCTTGGTTTTTATGACATTTCACCCACTTAGCTCTCCCACTGTTTCTCTTTCTCAGTTCCTTCTTCCTGCCCTGCTCTTCTACATTTAAATCTCTCCAAGTTTCTGTTCCTTCCCTCATTCTGAAGACTTCACTATCAAGCGTATTCACAGCTCCAGAGATTATTATCTCCAGTTTTGGCCTGCTTTCCTCTCCCTCTGCCTGAGCTGTCTGACCAAAGCAGCTATTTCTCCCAAACACCTTCTTTCTGTTAATATACTACCATGGCCACCATCACTCAGGCTGAGCTCTCTCCTTGTCTTTCTCCACATCCTGAACTCTTGCTACAAAACCCAAATCTATTCTCTTCTCTCCTTTCCACTCCCATAGCCACCACCCTACTCGAAGTCTTCATTACCTAAACCAATAACTCTCAAACTTTCTGGCCTCAGGACCCCTTCACACTCTTAAAAAATTATTGAGGTTCCCCACAAAGAGCTTTTGTGCATGTGGGTGATAGTTATCAATATGTACTCTGTTAGAAATAAAAGCATTTTAGTTCAAGTACTAATTATTAGTACTATTAGCAATAATAGTACTAATACTATTCTATTAAAATAGTTTTGACTCCCTGAAGGGGTCTCAGGCATCCCTGAACCACACTTTGAAAACCTCTGACCTATACCAAATAAAATAAAATGAAAAAAAAAGATATTCCAAGGCTACGACACTAGAAAGTATCAGAATCAGAACTCTGCCTCAGATCTTCTAACTCCCAAGTCCCATGATTTTTTCCTGTTGCTTCTAAAGGAGCATTTGCTAAAAAACAGGAGTTCTAGCAGGCTTGTATGTGAAGAGCAGTGCCTCCCTGGTCCTTGTTAACACCAGGCCCCTTGGTTTCCCTGGCTTGCCAGTGGTCTCTTCACCTGGCTGCTCCCAGGTTGTAAAAGAGCCCCACCATCTTCACTGGTCATTTCCTCTTGCAGGATTTGTAGCTTTCGGTATACTAGGACAGAAGTTAGTCTTGGCAGGCCTGCTGCAAGCTTAACAACCATTGCCACATGTCATTTGTTTTTCCTGGAGGTGTTCCACAAAGGAAAGGGGTATTATAGTTGACACTGACTGTCAGACATGAACACTCAAGGACACTCCACTTCAGTTTTAATCAGTCCCAGGGATGATTCTTGGCTTGGCCAATCTGAGACCTGATTATAGAAGAAACCCAATCTTTTTTACCAGTCTCCTTCAATGCAACTCAATAAAAGCGTTGTTGGAAATATGTGTCCAATTCACCCTTTTATTCTGCTCTTGGTTTTGGATGCTTCGAGATGTTTAGAAGGAAATGCTGTGGGGGAGTTTTAATTGGTGATGGTTGGTATGTTTGACTTTTGTAGGGGGAGCAACAGTATCTATATACAATCGTAGTGAAAAAGCATCCCAGACATCAGGGAAGAAAATATGATAGTTATGCTGGTGGTCTGGGAGGGGAGATTATTTTTCTGAGCTTGCAGTTGGACCTAAACCATTCCCCGTTAGCCAACAATTTGGAAGAAAAATAATGTACGGTCAGTTTAACTGTATGGATCATGAAGAGTGTGTTTCCAATGCCCTTGTTATACTAAGATCATTGTGTCTACTGCTTGTTGGACCTCCCGGCTTGCACAGGGATGTCCAACAGAAAACTGAAAGCAAAGTGTCAGATAAATTCCTATTTTGCCTTGCTGACAATTTCAATTCCTAATTCAGTACAATCCATTTTAATTAAATAAGCATTTACTACGTACCACTGTTACTTGATTGGAAGACTGTGTGGTTGGTACCAGAGATACAAAGATTATAGGAACATAGATTGACAACTAGAAGGGACATTAACGGTCATTTATATTGAAAGGATCTCATTTTACAGATGAAGAATTGATGCCTAGAGAGGTTGTGACTTTCTCTGTGTCAGACAAAGCATGACGTAAGTGAGAGAATCAAGATTTGAATTCAGGTCATTAAACTCTTCGTCCAATACTCTTGGATTATTAAGTGATTTATCCTTCGGAGAAGTACAGAATATTAGAGTTGGATGTGATCATCCATCATTCTAAACCAATCAACTCATTTTACAGATGAGGAACCCGGGATGCAGAAAGATGTAATGACTTTCCCCAGATTACAAGGAGCAAGTAACAGAGCTGAGATTTGAACCCAGGTCCTCTGACTTCAAAGCCAATACTCTTTCCATAGCACCATGCTGCCTCCTGATGGAGAACAACATGGTCCCCATTGTCAAAGAGCTTACAGGAATATGACATGTGAAAAAATAAATATGGCATGAAGGAGAAGGTGATGTGGCAAAGGAGTGATCACTTCCACTTGAGGGGATCAGGCAGAGCTCCTTGAAGGAACTGGGCCTTGGAGGAAAGAAGATTTTCAACAAGTGATGGTGAGGACCTAGAGAAAGGCCTATCTGAATACGTAGATGAAGGAGCAGAATGTAGAGGAAGAAGTGTGAGGAGGTGCTGCACTAGCTTAATTCTACCCAACAAGGAAAGAACTGGTTGGGGATGTAGGAGTAGTGGCGTCTTTGGGAGGAAGTAGACATATCATCTGGGACTTGATAATCAACAAGGGTAGGGATGTTGGGAATAGTCAGACAGCTACCTTAGATTTGAGAGAGGCAGATTTCAGAAAGTTTAGAGAATAGCCTAGAGCATGGAAAGAAAGTCTTAGAGGGAAGATAGCTCAAGAGGATCCCTCTCCTACCCCTCAAAAATGAAATTCTTTTTTTTTTTTTTTGACTAGGCAATGGGGTTAAGTCACTTGCCCAGGGTCACGCAGCTAGTAAGTGTTATGTGTCTGAGGCGGGATTTGAACTCTGGTCCTCCTGAATCCAGGGCCAGTACTCTATCCACTGTGCCACCTAGCTGCCCCATAAAAAATGAAATTCTAACAGTACTTCAATTAGTGTGAATTATGAATCCCCTGAAGTGGTCAAGTATTTTTGAATTTGCACTCTTCAAAGTTCGGTTCAGTTGTTTTTAGGTCATGTCTGACTCTTCATGACCCCTTTTGGGGTCTTGGCAAAGATACCAGAATGGTTTGCCATTTTCTTCTCCAGTCCATCTTATAGATAAAGAACTGGAGCAAGCAGGGTTAAGTGACTTGCCCAGGGTCACACAGCTAGTAAGTGTTTGAACTCATATCTTCCTGATTCCAGGCCCAGCACTCTATCCACTGTGCCGTCTATCTTTCTCCTTCCACTGGTTTAGTCATTTCAGTAGTGTTCAACTCTCTGTGACCTCATTTTGGGTTTTTCTTGGCAAAGATACTGGAGTGGTTGGCCATTTCCTTTTCCAGTTCATGTTACAGATGAGGAACCGAGGCAAAGAACATGGAGTGACTTGCCCAGGGTCACACAGCTAGTAAGTGTCTGAGGGCTGGATTTGAACTCTGGAAGATGAGCCTTCCTGATTCCAGGCCCAGAATTCTATCCACTGTGCCTATTTGAAATTAGAACTATGTAAAATATGGTCATTAATTCTAGAGCAATGGAAATAGTGCAGATTCTAATAATGTGACCCCTTTAGGGAGAATTCTTTATTTACACTAATCAAGGCCTGGCTATAATTTCAATTTAGCAGAATTCATTTTCATTCAACCTATTGTTGAATGAAGTATCTATTGTGTGCGTAGCACTATGCTAAGCTCTTAGAGACTTATAAAGGTTAAATGAAAAAATGCTCCCTGTCCTCAGGGAGTCTGCAATCCAGTAAAGGGCTATGACTCATACACAAGTAGCTATACACAAAACAGAATAAAAGGGCAGAATGATGACACAAAGGCCTGAAGAAGATAAGATCATTTTAAACTGGAGAAGACTGAAAAAAAAATTTTGGTGGAGATAGTAGAAGCAGAAGAATGCGGAAGGGTATGGAGAAT
The DNA here is from genome assembly GCF_900497805.2 of Vombatus ursinus. Lineage (NCBI taxonomy): Eukaryota > Metazoa > Chordata > Mammalia > Diprotodontia > Vombatidae > Vombatus > Vombatus ursinus. The sequence goes on from NW_020945437.1 coordinate 17,132,080, forward strand.
GAGATTGTTCTATTACTAAGGAACAATGTAACCTGAAAATTGGAGGTAAGAAAAGCTGAGACAGACACAGATTCCAAGGCCAGAGCATGTGGAGGGAAGGCTTGAGAATTAACTGGAAAGAGAAGTAGAAAACATCTCAGGAAACCAATGTAGCTACAGAGGGAACACTCGGATGAGTGTTTCAATTTTAAAAGAATGGGAACAAAAATCTCAAGGAAGAACACAGAACTGAACATAAACAGAAGAGGGACTGACCTCTACAAGAGTGTCACGAAAGCTCCTATCTAGAATGAGCTGATGCCTGCAAAAAAATTTTTTTAAATGTTTTTTATTCTAAACACAGTAGAAAGGTCTTACCTTTGTTAAGAGTAGGAATGAATAAGAGATGAGACTCATATTTTGGATAACATTAACAGATAAAAACAAATGAACCTTAGCTAGGATTCATTTATTGGATCATTTCCCACCTGCCCTTGTCCAGGCTGAGCCCTTCTTTCTGGTTTTCTTATGTATATAGCCTGGGAGGGAGCTCAAGTTTCCTGACTGTCAAATATCCTTGAATCAAGAGTGTTGAAGGTAAAGTGGTTTAGTGGAAAGATGATGGAACTGGGAGGCAGGCATCCTGGCTCTACCACTGACTCATGGTGTGACTGTGGGCAACTCACTTGTCATCTCTGGGCCTCAGTTTTGGCATCTGTAAAAAGAAGGGATTGATCTGGAGTTAGATGGTGCCATAGTGCATAGAACTCTGGGCCTGGAGTCAAGAAGACTCATCTTCCTGAGTTCAAATGTGGCCTCAGATGCTTACCAGATGTGTGACCCTAGGCAAGTCACTTAACCCTGTTTGCCTCAGTTTCTTCATCTGTAAATGAGCTGGAGAAGGAGATGGCAAACCACTCCAGTATCTCTGCCAAGAAAACCCCAGATGGGGTCATGAAGAGTTGGACATGAGTGAAAGTAAATGAAGAACATTAACAAGAAATTGCTTCTCAGATTGTGCTATGACAGACCTCTTCACTGTAGAATGAAGCTTGGTAGGAACTATGGATGTATAACCCTTTACGATGATTTTAGTGTCTTGGACTTACTTCAGTCCTTTGAAAAGCCATGATCCCATTGGTGTGGATCCTCCTGCCACCAATGTAGATTGGAGATATTCTATGTCTTAATTGGGGGTTTCAGAAATTGCCCTAATCAAAAAAATAAAAAAACAAATCTTGGGGGCAAACTTTATGATAATGAGCGTTTCCAATTTTCGTTAAGCTGGTCCTTAGATAAGACTGTCAATGAATCAATCAGTAAACGTTAATTAAGCACCTACTATGTACCATGCACTGTACTAATACAAAAATGAATGCAGATCAGTCCCTGTCTTCAAGGATCTTACATTCTAATAGGAGAGACAACATGTAAAAATCTAAGTAGATATATAAAATTTATCCAGAGCAGTATTAGGAAGGGATGCCCTTCATAAAGAAGGTATTTGAGCTGAGACTTGAATCAGGAAACAGTGAAATCTGGCAGACTGAGGCAAGAAGGGAGGGTGTTCCAGGCATGGGAGACAACTGGAACTAAAGTGCAAAGATAGGGGAAGGAATGTCACATGAGCAAAACAGCAAGTAGCCCCCTACTGCTGGATGGAGAACTTGAGGAGGGGAACAAAGTATAAGAAGGCTGGGAAGTTAGGAAGGCACAAGCTTGTGAGGATCTTTAAACGCCAGAGAAATTGACATTTGATCTTCAAGTCAGAGAGCCTTTGAAATTTAGGGAGTAAGTCAGTGACAGATTTTCCTGCGCTTTAGGAAAAATCACTTTGGAGAATGAATTGGGATGGGAAGAGATCAAAGAGGAGACTCTTGGAATAGCACATCCGAGGACCTCTGGCACGTCAAGCTTGTCCATTTTGATAGATTCTGCCAGAGATGCAAATCCAAGGGCATAGATTTCCATAGCTCAAGGTCACCTCCACACCACAAGGAGGCATCAGGGGAAGACTGGAGTAGAGGATGTTCACTGACGTCAGGGAGTGCCAAATAACATGAGACTGATTTTTTTTAAATCATGTATTTCAGATGGATTATATTCCAAATGTAACAATATCACAAGCAACGTTATGATAGCTTTCATGTGTATGGTGCGTTAGGGTTTGCCAAGCACATGCCTCATAACAACCTTGTGGGATGAGTAGTACAGGTATTGTTATATCTGTTTTACAGATAAGGAAACTGAGGCAGACAGAAGTTGTTATTTTACAAGGGTCACATGGTTAGTAATTACCGAAGGCAGAATTTGAACCAACTTCCTTTGTTCTTTCCATTTTTTCCACAACCTTTCTTCCAATTTAATGAGGAAAAGGTGGGGTTTTTTTTGTTTTTTGTTGTTGTTGTTGTTTTTATTTTTTTGCAGAACAGTACTGGATATGATAGCTAACTTGGTAAAAACATGGACCCATAGCATGCTAGATTTAGGATGGGAAGGAACCTCAAAGATCATCTCGTCCAACCTCCTCATTTGTCAGAGAAGGAGACTAAGATGCTTCCTAGTTGTTTCTATTTTCCTCTTTGCTTACATAGGCCAGCCTTCTGTTGTTTTAATTCTCATCACATTTTCATTTTTAAAACTGAGAGGGTTTATTTCTTTAATTTGCTGTGCTTTGAGTAAGGGGGTAAATGCTGGTATAATTTTGTTGAAACCATGAAATTATTGTCAAAACTTATATAACAGAACACAGACTATACATCAGAATAAGCAAAAGGAAGTCAAACCTCAAGATAGATAGCAACATATTCGCATCTCCTCTGTTTGGGGATTTGGTCCTCTAGCTAGACTCATGGATGTTTGTTAGATCATCACGGTCTTGGATGTTAATTCCTTTGCTTTCTTTTCTCTTCAGTCAATCAGTAAACATTTATCAAGAATCTACCAAGCATTATGCTAAGTACTAGGGATACAAAGAATGGCATAAGACAGTACTTGCCTTCAAGGAGCTTACATTCAAATGGGAGAAGACGATATCCCAAAAGAAGCAGAAAAGTAGGAAGAAAGGAAAGAAGGTATGCCACTGGGGGACATGATGGAGAAGTCTAGAGCAGAACACATAGGTAGGAAATGAAAGATGGTTTATGTGGACTCCATCCTTACATGGAAGTTTTTAGAGGAGAGATCTCTACCCTCCAATCAGAGGGAGAGAGGGGCCCCGGGAACATTGTCAAGATAATGAATTTCAGGGCTGATGTGATCTTCCAGAATGAAGAGCTTCTTAGGACATGATGGAGGGCACTTTAGAGGTGTGCAACTGGGGGCAATGGAAGAGATATATGACTTGAGGCTCCCTATTCAAGCTTTCTAGTTTTACTGAACTCCCTGTAATAGGCATTATTATGTATATCTGTATCTATGTAAAATTTTTAAAGCAAATAATAAATTTGAATATAGATTATTCTATATATGGCCTCCCAAGACAGACAGATATTCCATTATATATTACTGGGCACTTAGAGAGATCCATCTAGATCAGCAAGAATACTCCTGTTTACTCATGATCGATTTTAAACAATTTCCAGTGGCTCTCTGCATTGATTGAACGTACATGATGTGGGATGGACAGGAGCAGAATAGAATTTGGGTTTTCTGTGTTGCTTGTCTGCCATGACACCTTTTTTTCTTCACAAGTCTAATAAATCCTACAACTGTTTTGCATAACCCCAGGGTCCAGCAGAGCATGGTTTAAGAATATTTGGTCTATAATATCTCAAAGATGCTTCTAGCTCTTAAATTGTGTGATTTAACCTTGGTAACATTTCCCCTTTTCTGGCAATAGAATTTCTTGAGGGTTTTTTCTACATTGAAAGAAATTTCTAGAGCTGAAAATGACTACAATTAACCCCCAAAGAAGATCTGAACACCCAGTGCGTGCACATCTCAGGGCCTTAAGGTTAACGAGGATTAGACCTACATTATGAGCAGGAATAGCATCAGGAGTTCTACTGACAGGAAACAAGGTTCTAAATTGCAAGTTTTTTGTGGTTTTTTTTTAATCAGGATAGGTACTGGAAAATAAGCAGAACTCATCAGCTGAGATTAGTAAGAAATATACCTCCTATTGCATCTGCTTAGGGTTTGTTTGTTTTTAAATGATTTTGACTTTTAACTTTTTTTATATCAGTAGCTTGATTTTTTTTTGTCCTATTGGACCACAAATGCCTCCCCTGCAGAAGAAGTAACTAAACCCAAGCTCACTACACTTTTAAAAGGAGCTAATATGGAGTCTGATATGGAAAGAGAGGGAGTTTGTGTGCCCTGACTCATGGTTAATAACCACTTGGGAATGGTCATGGTGTTTTCTCATTAATCACGATCCCTTTTGAAGACTGGTAACACTAGTCTCTCAAAACCAGCCTCAGAGATATCTTGGATGCTGGTGATATGTGTTTACTCACTTCTTTTAATCTGACACAGGTATTACAGCATGGTGAGACATGATATTATGGTCAGGGGAGTAGATCTGTGCCTCAGTGAATCCTTCAGCCATTGTGATTAGGAATTTTCCTGCTTACTACTTGATTTTGAGAACCTGCGTGTACCCCTCCTAGGAGATTGAAACACTTAGGATCTGCTCACCTGCACTGCCCTAGGGAGGTATACATGGCATTTCTTTGTATTCTACGAAGAGTAGAATCCCCTGGAAAGAGGGATTTTTGTGTTTGTCATTGAAGAATAGGAAGGGATGGAGCATGATTTGAGCTAATCAGATTACTAGGGCCTGTAAATTGCCTATTAGAACTGGCCCTAGATTATTTAGGCTAATAAACATCTTGTCTGGAAGTATAGTTGTGTGGATCCCTTATTTCTACCCTCAAAGAAAAATCTTGAGAAAGAAGGCAGTACCCTCATACTTGGTAAAGCCCCTACATTAAGATCCCTCTGGTTGTGAGGTTTTCATAACATTAAAATCACTTTGTTTTATTGTATTGTGTATTTCTTATCTGTGTACATGTTGTCCCAACTATAGAATGTAAGCTCCCTGAGGGCAATTTTCTTTTCATCCTCAGTTCCTAACCTAGTACAGTGTCTTATGCATAGTAGTACTTTAAAAATATTTCTTGAATCGAGCTGGAAATTTAGCGAAAAAGAAGAAAACACAAGCAACGTATCATGGAAAGAGCACCTAGATACGAAGTCGCAGAACTTGTGTTTCACTCCTGGCTGAGCTACTGACTACCCATATGACCTTTGGCAAGTCATTTAATCTGCCTTGGACCTTGGTTTCTCCATCTGTGGAAGAAGGGAGATGAGCAAGGTGATCTCCAAAGTCCCTTCCAAATCCAAAACCTGTAATTGGAGATGGAATATCAGAAATTCCATAATTCTGCAGGACATTTGTGTCGATAGCAAGTGCCCCACTTAACAACCTGTTTCTCATAGGATGATAGCATTAACAACCACCAACTGCCTAGAATTTTGCAGTTTACAAAATGCTTTGCATAAATTATCTCAAAGGATTATTTTCCTCATTTTACCAGTGAGAAAAGTTAGCCTCAGAGAGCTTAAGCGATTTGTCCAAGGTTATCCAGTTAGTGATGAGGTAAAATGTGTAGAATGATGCAAAAGTACTGAAATGGTGTCCTGGAGAAGGATAACTGAGACTGTGCTAGGCAAGGATGGTGAAGGACATGAGCCTATTTAAGGAGACGGGTTGATTGTTTTCAAGTGTCTGAAGGGCCCACCAGAGGATTGTGCTGAAGTCATTTCCTATTGACTTTCTCTCTAGAGCTTATTGTTAAACTTAATAGTATGAGCATTTATACCTCAGAAATCAGCCATGGTTACAAATCAGGGCTTGATTTGTTGTTTTGCTGATTGTCTAGGCTTAAAAAAATGATAGAGAAAATGTTGGTAGTGTGAATTCAACTTAAAAATATATCAAACATACCTTTTTTTGGAGAGCTGATTGTTAAACATTTACGGGCACACCCTTGCTCTGCTAGAAGGGGAATTTGACTACTTCTGCTTGACTATAAAGGACAGAAGCCGGACTGGTGAGAGGAATTTGCAGAATTTGATTTTTAGCTCCTGGGAAGGTGAAAAAAAAAATAACCCTTTTTAACAATGAAAGCTTTCAGGTGGGGAATGGGCTACTTTGTAAGGTAGTGGTTTTTCCATCAATGTAGATTTCCAAGCAGGGGCTCAATGACTGCTTGTTGGGAATATTCTAGAAGGAATTTTTACTGAAGGAAGGGATGAACTAAGTGAGTTCTGAAGTCCTTCCAATTCCATGTATCTGTGACCGGCCCCTTTGCCCTAGGAACTGATAATAGAAGACAGATGACACTGATTTATATGGGCAGAGGTCTTAAACCTAAAAATAAATAAATGTATTTCTATCTCCTCAGCTTATTTATATCCACAGAGAGTTTATACCTTCAGCGAGGTACTGAACTAAGAGCTGTTAATTAATGACATAACATCTCCACAGTTGTGAAACCTTCCTTGGGCAGTGGGATCTGCAATTGATTTCAGATAAGGTTGCAGGGCTGGGGTCAGCAGGGCTCCTTGACTCTAGTCTCTGCTCACTCCAATGCAGCCTGATGTGGGAAGTCTAATGTCCTCAGGCTTTTGTTCAAGCTCCCTTATAGTTTGACCCAGCATGGCTCTGGAGGTCTCTGTCCCACAGCTCCCCAACAGGTACCCTATGTTCTAGTCACACTGAATTATTCATCATTGTTCAAACCTCCCCTACTCTTTCCTGATTCAATGGTTGTCAGTGAGCTCTCATTCCTATGAACTTTTCTTCAGTGGACTTTGCCTGCATCTGTTTTTTGTTTTATGTTGTTGTTGTTGTTTTAATCTGCTTACCATGTTCTCTTTTAGACTCAAGATCAATCAACAAGCATTTATTGGGTGCTTACTGTGTGCCCATCTAGGGTGGCATAGCCATAGGTTGCTAAGTGGCACAATGGATAGAGTACCAGGCCTGCAGTTAGGAAGACTCCCCTTCCAGAGTTCAAATCTGACCTCGGACACTTACTAGCCGTGTGATCCTGGGCAAGTCCCTTAACCCTGTGTGCCTCAGTTTCCTCATCTGTAAAAGGAGCTGGAGAAGGAAATGGCAAACCACTCCAGTATCTTTGCCAAGAAAACCCCAAATGGGGTCACGAGAGTTAGATGCAACTGAACAACAACAACAACAAAGCCATAGATATGGCATCGTAGATAGAGAGCCGATAGCAAATTCAGGAAGAACTTGACTCAAGTCCTGACACATACTATCTGTACAGCCCTGGCCAAGGCACTAAAACTCTGGCCAAGTCACTAAAACTCTCAGTCTCTATGCCTACGAAGTTGCAGCAAAGGTACTGCTTTAGATTAGTAGAGGGGGTTTCTTCATCGGGAGTTCCCCATCCCAATGAAATCACAGGTCCGGTAATTATCCCCATCTTGACTATGAGGCAGGCACTGTGCTATATGCAGGGGATACAGTTACAAAAGTAAAAGAGTCCTTTGCCCTCAGGGAACTTATATTCTCACAGGAAAGACAACATGTGCATATGTAATAAGTACATATAAAATACTGACAATAAGGGGGAAGTAAGTATCCATGTCATCACTCTAAGTCCTTGAGGTCATTGTCATATGTCACCATCTTGCATCTACCTCAGACCCCAGCAGAAAGCCTTTCCTGAATATATACATATTGTTGAATAATAGTAATAGTGCTTACTATGTGTCAGGCACTGTGCTAAGCACTTTATAATTATCTTAGTGATTCAAATATCCCTATTTTTCTTTCTTATTCATCACTTTGCCCCTCTCAGCTTCGGTCGCTCCATCTGAGTATTTCCACTTTCTCTCTTCTCACTCTCTTCTAAACCCTGACCTCGTCCTTCAACTAAAACTCCTCTCTCCAAAATGACCAGCAATCTTGGAACTGCCCAATCTAATGCTATTCCTTGTCCTTGACCTCTCTACAGCATTTGGTACCATTGACCATCTTCTCTTCTTGGATACTCCCTCCCTCCTATGTTGTGGAGAAGCCCTTCACTCCTCCCCATCCAAATACCCCTTCTCATAATCCTTTGCTGGTTCTTCATCTAAGGCATATTCACTAGCAGTGGGTGTCCCACAAATCCCATTCTTCTCTTTTTGATCTATGCTGTTTCACTTGGAAACTCAGTTATTGTCTATGCAGATCATTCCCAAATCTATAAATCCAGCCCTCATTTCTTTCCTAAGCTCCAGCCCCACATGATACACTGCCTGTTAGACATCTTGAAGTCAATTTCCCATAAAAATTCAACATGTCCAAAAGAAAATTCATACTCTTTCGTCCCCTCCCCCACCAAGACCCTACCTCCTTACAGACTCCCGTGTCCCATCAGGAACACTACCATCCTCCCAGTCTTCTAGGCTCACAACTTTGGTTTCAAGTTTAACTCATTACTCTCATTCACCTCACATATTGAGTCTACTACCAAACCTTGGCCTTTCTACCTTCACAGCATCTCTAGTAATGTCCCCTTTTCCTTAGGCAGCTAAGTTGTACAGTGGATAGACAGGCACAGTCTGAATTCAAATCCAAGCTAAAGACATTCACTGTATATCAGCCTCAGTTTTCTCAAAATGGGGTGTTGTGGGGCTCAAATAGATATTTGTAAAGTGCCTGGCACATAGTAGGTGCTAAATTAATCAATAAATGCATTTCCCTCCAGTCATATACCCACCACCCCTGGTGCTCCCCCTTCTCACTCCCACTTCCTGGCTTCCTTCAAGATTCAGCAAGAGTCTTTTCCCAGCCTCATCCTCTCCAAGCCCAGTTGCTAAAAGCCTTCCCCATCTCTATACATCTTGCAGGTACCTAATTATACAAACCTCAATACCCACCCACTCATACCCACCCCCATCTCCACCATCAGGAAGCTCCTTGAGGGCAAAGACTTTTTTTGTTTCCTTTTTGTTTTTGTTTTTTTTTGTTGTTGTTGTTGTTTTGTTTTTTTGTCTTTGTATCCCCAGAGCTTAACATACAGCCTGGCCTATATTAAGTGCATAATAAATACTTATTGATTGAATACAAAATGAGGATAATTTTTTTTTTTGTTTGTTTGTTTTCTGAGGATAGCATTTGTACCTGTCAACCACACAGGGTTCTTGTGGGGAAAGAGTTTTGCAAGCCTTAAAATGCTAAATAAATATGAATTGTTGTTACTACTACTACTTCTACTACTACTACTTTATTATTATTATTATTATTATTATTATTATTACTATTATTATTATTATTGAAAGGCCCTACCTCTTTTTCTCTGCCTGTGCATTTTAATTTTCATTCTGAGTGAGTGAGTCCCCTATAATGCTGTCCCGAGGCGGTTCAGTAACAGCATTTTATCATCAAAATAAATTACAGGGGCCAAGGGAAGAAACCACAAATATCAAAAGCCAAATATCAATTACTATTTTTTGTGCTAATCTTTCCATTTCCTGGTACGACCCACCCTTGGGGTACTAGGGAGGGGAAAAAAAAGTCCTTAAATTATTATAATGTCGTCTGTGTGTTTGGATTCCTTTTCCCCTGCCCCCTCCTTACAGTCTCTTTAAGGACATCTGCAAGGAATTACCTCAGTGTCTGAAATGAATTAACAGCCAAATCTACAGAAATACACCAGTACCTGCCTCAAGCAAGCCTGGGCCTGCGTGGCTGCTGTCTAATAAACAATGGTCTGCCAGTGGTGAGAGGCGATGGAGTCTATGAAACACTGGAATGCTTTTAGTGATGCAGGCTCACTGTTAGCACATTCAATAAACATTTCTTAAGTGCCTACTGTGTGTAAAGTTTGGTGCTGGGGACTAAAGGAAAATGCAATAGTTCAGTAAATTGATTTATAAAAAAAATATACATTGAGAAACTTGACCAGGCAAAGTCAACGTCTTCGTGGCCCACATAAGTTGTATAGTTTTTCACAGAGGGTCTTGGAAAAGACCCTGGTCTTCAACTCAATAGATCTGAATTTATGTCTCAGATCTTCTGTTTATCTCCTATATATCTGTGGCCAGGTCATTTCATGTCTTAGAATTTCAGTTTCCTCAATAACCCAAAAGAGAAAATAATGCTTGGACTCCCTACTTCAGTGTAAAAGATGAGAAAGAGGAGGAGGAGGAGGACAAAGAGCTAATACGTAGCCTCTGCCCTCAAGGAGCACCTTTTCCAATACCACAGATAAAAAATATATACCAATAAATATACATTAGAATATAGCTGATACCTGAAAGAAATGCAGAGGTACTATAAGGTGGGAGGATAATGGAATCTCAGAGAGGAAAGGGATTTCAAAGGTTATCTTGTCCAACTTATACATAAATAAGAATTCCACTTATAACATCCCAGGTCAGTGGACAGCCACCCCTTGGAGAACTGCATCTCAGGAGAAACTCACTACTTTCTGAGGTATCCTATTCTACCTGTGGACGGCTCTCATGGTTGTGAATTGTACCTTATCTATATTAGGCTGAAGACCTGTGAGGGGTAGTATGGTGTAGTGGATAGAGGGCTGATCCCAAAGCCTGGAAGATCTGAGTTAAGTTCCATCTCTGTCACATCTGGCTATGTGACTCTAGGGATGTTGTTTAACGTGTTTGTGCTCCCTAAGACTAGAAAGTGACTCATCTGGATCGGTAAAGGGGTCTTCCTTATCTAAGAGTTCTTAAACCAATGAAATCACAAGGTGAAATCCTGCCCCTTTGAAGACTTCTGTTGGTGAGGACCCCAGATGAGAAAAAGTCACTTCTGGTTGTCAGGATCAAGGGAGACTTCGTGGAGGAAATAAACCTTTCCCTCAAGGTGCTAACAGCCTGGAAGAGAGGAAAACAGTGTGTACACAAAAAACTCCAGCTGTGGAGAGGTCTAAGGAAAAGTACTACAGAAACAATTTAGAAAGGAGAGGTGGCTTTTTCCCTGAGAGAACAAGAAAGTTGTCAGGGATGGGGTGGTGCCTGGAACCTGGACTAAGTTTTGAAAAGGAGAAGAGTCATAGCAGTTGCAGATCAGGGAATAGCTACTGGGTCAATTTTGCTGGGAATTAGAGCACAGAAAGAGGAGCATGACAAAATAAGGCTGAAAGAGCAAGGTGAAGGCAAAAGGTGGAAGTTTTAAAAAGCTAGTCTACACTCACGTGTACAAAAGCATTCATAGCAGCTGTCTCTGTGATAGCAAAGAATTGGAAACTGAGGGGATGCCGTCGATTGAGGGAATGGCTGGATAAGTCTATAGAACATGATTGTGATGGAATACTATTGTGCTGTGAGAAATTAGAAAGGGGCTGGTTTCAGAAAAACCTGGGAAGGTTTCCATGAACTGATACAAAGAGAAGTGAGCAGAACCAGGGGAATGATTCATGCAATTACAATACTGTAAAGATAAACAACTTTGGAAGACTTGGGAACTCTCATCAACACAGTGACCAACTGGAATTATAAAGGACTTATGAGAAAACATATTGGCCACCTCCAGATAGAGAGCTGATGAGCTCAACGGGCAGAAAAAAGCATATTTTTTCTTTTTCTTTTTTTTTTGGATATGGCTAATGTGGAAATTTGTTTTGCATCACTATAAATATTTGTAATGGGTTTTGTCTTTTCTTGCCTTCCTAACCTGTGGAGGAGGGGGAAGAAGAAGAGAGAGACTTTGGAACTGAAAATAAAATAGAATTGAATTTTTCTTTAAAAATTCAGTCCAGGAACTTTGGAATATATGTTATAAGATATGGATGGCTTTTGATTAATAGTAATAATGATGACTAGCATTTTTATATAGCACCTACTGTGTGCCAGGAACTAGGCTAAATGCTTTACAAATATTAAAAGTATTATCTCATTTGAACCAAGGGAGCAAGGGACTGACATGCTCAGATAGGGAGATAATTTTTGAAGTTTACTGGTTCATTCACTGTGTGACCCTGGGCAAGTCATTTGGCTTCACTGAGAGTCATTTTCTCCATCTGAAAAACTGAGATGATAATTGTGGTAAGGATCAAATCAGATGATGTACATTGATGTAACCATAAAGTGCTTTATAAATCTGAGTGGTTATTATTATCCATCCTTCATAGGCTAGGGAGCCCTGAAGTTGTTCTTTTTGTCAGGTTCTCTTTGAGCGGCTGAAGTGGGATCTGCCATGGGGCCTGCTGGAGCTCTGTGCTGTTTCCCAATCAAAAATGTATCACTCCATCTTCCTCTTAGTTGGAGAATTACGGCTGTTTAGGGGTGTGTGTGGAGGTGGCTTGACAGGAGCCTTCTGGGATAGGCTATAAATAAGAAAGATCACTCCTTCCTTTCAATGGTGAGACTATATGAGAAACATAAATCATCTGTCTGAAAAACGAAGGCTGGGCTGCACGTGTGTCCACTCTGATGCTGGAATTTAAAGAAGCAAAAAGGGATTGTGTTTACAGCCTTGGAGAGGCAGGTTATAGTCCCTGCCCACGAAAGGATCAGCTCTGAACAGGTCCCTAATTTGGGCAGAAAGCAAGTCCCATTTCAGAGTGCTGATATACAGCAATGCTCAACTTAAAAGCCATGTTTTCTAACTTTAAACCATCTTAAGATGTCTGGGTCAGTGGCAAATTTTCAGGCTTCACAGAGAAAGAGTAGAGAATAATCAAAAGGGGCCCTGGCCCATAGCCTAATAAATGTATGTTTATTTGAATTAAATTGAAAGAGCACTTAGATTTAGAGTCAGAAATATGGTATCTTATCTGACACTTTGTGACCCAGTGAAAATCATTGAACCTCAGTTTCTTCATCTGTAAAATGAGTAGTAACATACTTTCATTTCCTGATTCATAGATTTGTTGTTAGAAAATTGGCTTATAAACTTTAAAGTTTGTTGTTATTGTTTAGTCATTTCAGTCATGTCCAACCTTTTGGGACCTCATTTGGAATTTTCTTGGCAAAGATACTGGAGTGGTTTGCCATTTTCTTCTCCAGTTCATTTTATAGATAAGGAAACTGAGACAAACAGGGTTAAGTGACTTGCCCAGGGTCACATAGCTAGTAAGTATCTGAGACCATATTTGAACTCAGGAAGTTGAATCTTCCTAACTCTAGGCACAGCCTTCTATCCACTGTACCACCTAGCTACCCAACCTTTAAAGTACTATTTTTTTAAAAGTGAATTTGAATTATTCTTGCCATATGGTAGGAGACCAGTTCTTGGGTTATCAATAGTAAGTTAGTATTCATTTAGCACTCTGGGATTTATAAAGTTCTTTTCTCTCAACAACTCTGTTAGAGAGATAGTACAGGTATTATTATCTCCATTTCACAATTTATTTCCATTTTACAAGCATTTATTAAGTACCAAATATGTGCCAAGGGCAATAGGTAGAGCAGTGGACCTGGAATCAGGAAGACTCATCTTCCTGAGTTCAAATCTGACCTCAGATCCTTACTAGCTATATGATCCTGGGCAAGTCACTTAACCCTATTGGCCTCAGTTTCCTCATCTATAAAATGAGCTGGAGAAGGAAATGGCAAAACCACTCCAGTATCTTTGCCAAGAAAGATACTGACTCCACATGGGGTCACAAAGAGTTAGACACGACTGAAAACAATGAACAATATGTACCAAGCAATGCATTTGGTACTGTAGATATAAAAATAAGACCATCACTACCCTCAATAAGCTTACATTCTACTGAGCTGGGGAGGGGAGTACATCAGATACACAGATGGTCAATATAAAATACATTCAAAATTAACCCAATGTAACTTTGGGTAGGGGAGGAGGGGAGGCTAACAACTAGGAGAAATCAGGAAAGGTCTCTTCCAAGAAGTGGTGAATGAACTGAGCCTTGACGGGAACTAGGGTGATAAGAGATGGTGATTGTTGTTCTTGTTCATCCTTCATTCTCGAAGAGGACCAATGACATCAGGAGGGTGATGTCTTGCCTCACACGTGAATTGGATTTATGTGAGGCAGAGCTGTGCAAAGTCGTCAGCCTCACTCTCTCCTGCAGAATCACTGCAGTCCAGTGGCAAGACCTAGGTCAGAATGACTGGTGATGGTCCCAGATGCAGTGGGATAGGTGGTTAGGAGGGAAGGAAAGCATTCTAGGCATAGGAGAATACCTTGTCCACAGACATAGAGAAAGGGGATAGGATATTGTATATGGGGATAGGAAGTGTGCCATTTTGGCTGGACCATAGAATGCATGAACAGAAATAATGTACAATAAAACTGGAAAGGCAGACAAGATAGATTGTGAAGGATTTAATGTATAAGAATTCCTATTTTGTCATAGGGTCAGTAAGGATTTTTTAGACCTTCTTGAGCAGGGGAATGATATAGTAATATATCAATAGATATACTCTCTGTGCTTTAGGAATATCAATTTTTCAGGTTGGGTCATTTGGAGAGGGGAGAAACTGAAGGCAGGAGTCTAATTAGCAGGCATTTACAATCTTCTAGTTGAGATATGGTGAGGACCTAAACTAGGAGGGGAGAGAAATGGATAGATATCAGGGATGTTGAAGAAGTAGGATCAAGAAGACTGAGGCAACCAATTGGCTATTTGTAGTGTATGAGAGTGGAGCATTAAGGATGACTCCATGGTTCAAAGCCTGAGCGGCTACAAAGATGATGGTATCTTTGACAAAAACAGGAAGGTCAGTGGAGGTTCATTAGGGAGAAAAATAATGACTTCGGCTTTTGACAGGTTGAGTTTGAGATGCCTAGTAGGTATCCAGGCCAAATTGTGCCATGGGCAATTGGAGATGTGGGATAGGAGTTCAGGAGAGAGCCTAGGGCTGGAAAAGGAGATATGGGACCCATCTGCATAGAGGTAACAGTTGAATCAGTAAGAGCTGATGAAGTCAACAAAAATGAATATAGAAGAGAAAGGGGCTGGGGATGGAGTCCTTGTACTTACTCACACATAGGTTCATAGGATTACAGATTCATCACTAGGAGGGAACTCAAAGGTCAACTAGTCCAACTCTCCCACTTTATAGATGAGGAAACCGAATCCCAGAAAGGCTGAGTGACCTGTCTCAGATCTCACAGATAATATCAGAGAAGGGATTTGAGCCCAGGTGCCCTGAATCTAGACGCAATTCTCTTTTCTTCTGGGAGAGACAAGTAGGATAATCATGAAAGGGCAGTATCACAAAAACCCAGGGAGGAAACAACATGTGGAAGAGAAAAGGTGATCAGCATCTGAGGCTTGGAGAGGCTTTTTGACTCTTTTGTAGTCACACACAATAAATATTAGAGCGATAAATAATACCAGAAACTCAGTCATAGAACCAGAAAGTAATTCAGAGTTAATATAATCTAACTCTCCTCCATTTTACAGATCAGAAAGTTGAGTTCCTAAGAAAGTGACCAGCCAAGATCCACAGAGCTAATTAGTGACAGAACTTTATCTAGAACCCAGGTCATCTGACTCCAGATGCAGGGCTTTTTCAATTGTATTATAGTACACTTCCAAACAGAATGTCTATCTGTAGAAAGCTCACCTCACTCATAGCCTTACCATTCTTGGAAAGATGCCACCAATATAGGTAGCATCATTCTTATATCAAGCTGGCTTAAATGACACTTTCATCTTGTTCTTCCTTGATCACAAATTTTCATCACTCACCTATGAGTGATGTAGCATAGTGGAAAGAATATAGCATAGTATATAGCGTAGTGGAAAGAAGAGTGAATTCAGATTATCACCTGAATTCTAATCCTGGTTCTTCTACTAATCAGACAAGTAGCCTTGGGCAATTCACCAAAACCTTATTTCCTCACCTGTCATGCAGGGATAGAGTACTGAACTTGGAATCAGGAAGTCCTGGATTGAGTCTTGCCTTTAAAACTGAACTAGCTGTTAGGAGTCAACCTTCAACAAGTCACTTAACCTCCACAAACCTTTATTTCCTAATCTGTAAAATGGGCTAATGACACCTGTTGTACTTACTTCACAAGGTTGTTGTGAGGCAAAAAAATTAGAACATCAATTATTATTATTAACTCAAAGAGCTGTTTAGGGAAATGTGTTTAGCAAATCTTGAAGTGTTACGTAAATGAATTCTCTCATCATCATGATTCCACGGCTCCCTGTTGCCATCCATGTTAAATCTAAACACTTTGCTGACTTTCAAGGTTCTCCATCATTTGACCCCAGCCTACTTCAACTTAATTCCCACTACCCACCAACATGCTTTTCACTGTAACTGAGCCCATCTCCTCTAGTAGCTCATTTATTTGTACCTCTTTTTCTCCATCAGAAGGCAATCAGTCAATCAAGAAACATTTATTAAGCACCTACTATGTGCCAGTCACTAGTTTGGATGCTACAAATGCAAAGACAGAAATCGAATACCTCTCCCCTCAAAATACTTACAGTTTGGCAGAGAAGGAAACATGTTTGTATATATGAACATTCAAAGAAATGCAAAATAGATAAAAGGGTATTGGCCAGGGGAGGGGGAAGTCATCCTCCTTCCTTCTTCCTTGGAGAGATCAGGAAAGGCTTTGGGTAGATGGTGTCATTTGAGCTAAGCTTTGAAGGAAACTAGAGGTAGCTAGGTGGTACAGTGGGCTACTGGGCTTCGAATCAGGAAGATTCATCTTCATGAGTTCAAATCTGGCTTCAGACACTTACTAACTGTGTGATCTTAGGTAAGTCACTTAACCCTGTTTGCCTCAGTTTCCTCATCTGTAAAATGAGCTGGAGGAAGAAATGGCAAACCACTCCAGTATCTTTGGCAAGAAAACCCCACATGGGGTCACAAAGAGTTGGACATGACTGAAAAACAACTCAACAACAAAGTTATTCTCTGAGGTGGAAGTAAAGAGAGAGTGCATTCCAGGCAAGTGGGATAACCAGGGCAAAAGCAAAGAGATGGGAGATTGAGCATACTATGTAAGAAACCATAAGAAGACAACTTGGACTGGGTTACAGTTAATGTGTAATAAGGTCAGGAAGGTAGGATGGAGCCAGCTTATGAAAGGCACTAAATGCCAATGGAAGAGTTGACATAATGTGGAAAAAGTATTGAACTAAGACTAAAAAACATCTGGTGCTCATCCTAGCTCCCCCACTAACTTGCTCTGTGACCTTGGTCAAATTATTTTCCCTTTCTGAAACTCTTACCCTCTTCTGAAAAATGAAGAAACTCGGCTGAGGTCCCACTGAGCTCAAATATTCTCTGACTTGTGACTTGCTCAGGGTCATTGAGTCAAGTACTAGCAGAGCTCACACTAAAGGCTGAACCCTCTGGGCATTAACATTACCTCTTACCCAGCCTGGAAGAAAGTATCTCATCTAGATAGAAGTGGTTATTCATTGTAAATACTACATCCCTTGGTACCTTTTTTTCCCAAAAAAATTATTTTTCTTTCTCCAACTTTGAAAGTACTTTCTGAATTAAGACTCCAACTGCAAGGACCCCTGCGAGACTACAGGGGAAAGAGAATGAAAAATGTTTAGGCCCATTCTAGAGGCGTCCTAAATCATGTGGTACTCCAGGGTACAGAGCTGCTCAGATGCCCCTTGAGTTTCCAATCCAACCCAACATGTTGGATTAAATAGAAGCCTACGTTATGAAGAGAACAGTTTAATGATCCAGAAAGCAAAGAACACAAACAGGGGCGACGTTAAACAGATATATACTTGGCCATGACAGGAAGAAATAAATGGATTGAGGAAGGAGAATGACGAACAGGCCAATTGGTAATAGTGAGCATAAGCTCCTTTAGATTCCTCCCTGGCAAAATAAGCTTGCAGATCCCTGAAGAACAAAAGGTGTTAAATTTCAAGAAAGCATATTTTCATGGAGTCCAACCTGGAATCATAGAACTGCAGAGTTGGAATAAGTCCTGGGAGTCACCTCATCTAACCTGTACTGAATGACAGTCCCTTGGAATGCATCCCCAACATGGCCTCCAGCTTCTGTTTAAAGACTCTTAAGTTCACTTCTTAGCAAGACAGCCCATTCCATTGTGGAATGGTTCTGCATATTAGGAAATTGATTCTTCTATTAAATTGATACCCACCTCCCTCAAACTCCCACCCATTGCTCCTAGTTTTGCCCTCTGAGGCCAAGAAGGATAAATGTAATTCCTCTTCTTCGTGACAGCCCTTCAGATATTTTAAGACATAGCAGACTGGAGAAAGTATTGCACGTGGGAAAGAATGTGGGTCTCTTCTAAGGTTAGGTCGATATGGAAGAGACTGTAGGAAGAAAGATGAAAAAAAAAGATAATTGAAGAGAGGGGAGGAAGTGATTTAAGAGGAGAGGGGCATGTATAACTTGGCTAAGCAAAAGAAGGAAGAAATCATCCACATGCATAAATCTGCAAATAGGTTGACGGCCTGAGCATCAGGGCAGGGAGGAATAGTCTGGAGATCTAGGAGTTAGCGTGGGTGCATCGGGATTCAGTGACAGAGAAGGGAAGATTTATGCTGAAAAGAAGCCTGGGAATTTTCCTTCTTGAAATGCATTCTTTTTATTTATTTATTTTTTTAGTCCTTAATAATTTGTTAAGCCCCTACTGTGTGTAAGCCACTAAAGGAGATGCAAAGATAATTAAGATATGACCCTGCTGCCTTGGAGCAAAGAACAGTGGGAAGAACAATGGCGCTGCAGTGAAGAAAGCCAGGGGTTCAAGTCCAGCCCAATACACTCAATAGTGATGTGACTTTGGTACAATCACACATCAGACCTCTCAGGATTTTTATGAGGTTCAAATGGGACAATGTATGTAAAGTGCTCTGTGAACTTTCCAAGCTACCCAAGCAACTAGCTATTATTAAGCTTGGGAGCAATATTGATAGTTGACATATACAGTGTTTTAGGATCACCATGCCTTTTGTTATTGTTCAGTCATTTCAGTCATGTCTGACTCTTCATGATCCTATTTGGGGTTTTCTTGGCAAAGATCTTGGAGTGGTTTACCATTTTCTTCTCCAGTTCATTTTACAGATGAGGAAACTGAGGCAAATGGGGTTTAAGTGACTTGCCCAGGGTCACACATCTAGAAGTGTCTGAAGCCAGATTTTTTACTCAGGGAGATGAATCTTCCTGATATCAGGTCTCTATCCACTGCACCACCAAGCTGCCTCATGCCTTTTACATTAACAATTCAAATAAAAAAAAACCCCATTTATTAAGAACCTATTGCATGAAGAGCATTGTTCTAAGTACTAGAGAGTGGACAAAAATTAGATAAGAGGGCAATAAGATGTCAATACAGATAATTATACTGGATTCCCACACTCTGTTTTGATTCTCTCAAATCCTCTGTGAGTCAGAAAATGAGCTGCTTCTCCTCCTCCTCTTTTTTCTTCTTATGGTTATCTCATTTTACAGAAAAAGGAAACAAGGTCTCAGAGAAGTAAAATTATTTTCCGGTCACATGACTGAGATGGAAGAAACAGTTTAGGACCACATTTTCCAACTAGATAATCTAGGACCCAAAACGGAGAGTGGTAACTGAGCTAGGTACATAAAAGCTAGATTAGATGAGCCGTAGTCCATACCCTCCTGGAATTTACTATCAAAGTAGAGCAGGGGTTCTTAACATTCTTGAGTCACAGACCTCTTTGGCAATCTGGGAAACCTATCAAGCCCTTCTCAGAACAATGTATTTTAAATGAACAAAACAGTAATAAAATACATTAGATTATAAAGGAAACCAGTTATATTGAAATAGTTGTCAAATTTTTTCAAAATGAGCTTATGGATCTCGAGTTATGAACCCTAAACTAGATGGTCTTTTGGTCCCCAATAGTTCTAAGCTTCTATAGTTGTGTAGAATCCTCCAGGCCTGACCAAACACCATTTATCAGAGATTCAACAACGCATAGCCATTTAGCCTGATGTAGTAGTGCACCTCCATCAGGAGACTGGGTGCTACCAGGTTTTTAGTCCTGGCCCTGGCATTAACATCCAGTGTGACCTTGGGCAAATCACTGGGATGGACTGACTCAGTTTTCTAATCTGTCAGATGGGAGAATTGGATTAGAGGACCTCCAATGTCCCTTCCATTTCTAATATCCTAGTCCAGGAGTGAGGAACCTATGGCCAAATGGATTCAGTCAAAGGGCCACACTTGAGGACCTCAAAGGCCTCCAGGTGGTCTCCAGGCCGCAGGTTCCTCACCCCAGTCCTACTCTATTCAAGATGCCTGCACAGCTTAAACCGTCATTAGAAAGTGGTCATGATATTAAAGAGATTCTAGGCTATTACCCACCCTCATGCTTAGGCTGTGCTAATAAGCAGGACAGCCCCTATAGTTAGTATCTGATTGCCAAACTGCTTTTTTTTTTTTTTTTTTTTTTTTTTAACTGCCGGATTAATTAACATTGAAGCAGATAATTGGCATTAGCTTACTGGAGCCAAAAAATCATTAACGTTCTTTTCACGGTTGTAGGAGAGTTTGTTGTGATAAATCTTGGTTTTAATGTAATTCCAACTCATTTGAATTTGTCACTAATGTGAAGATTCAGGCACTTTCTAGAAACATCTAGAAGCATGTACTTTCTGCTTTAGGCAAAACTGGATCCAAATCATTGTGGACCCTTGAGCATCTTTTTTTGTTTGTTTGTTTTTTGTTTTTTCCAGGAGTATAGAGTATTAGAGCTTCTTTTTGCTCAGACATTTTTCAGTCTTGTCAACTCTTCATGACCCCATTTGGGATTTTCTTGCAAAGATACTGGAGTGATTTGCCATTTTGCAACACAAAACATAGAATTTCAAAGCTAGAAGGAAGATTTGAAAGATTAGAACAGGATAAAGAATCAGAATGTAAGGGCTGGGTAGGCCCTTGAAATATATAGTCTGTTAGAGCATAAAATATAAATTGCCATATTTGGACAGGACTTTAGACCACAATATGTTAGGCAGCTTTGTGGAGTGTAGATGTAGATAGTAGAAATTATACTGATTTGAGAGTCAGAAAATGAATGAATGAGTGAAAGAAAAATAATTTATTAAGCATTCCCTATGTGCCAGGCACTCTGCTAAGTGCTGGTTGTACAAATACGGCCCCTGCCTTCAAGATTAGATCCCCTTAGATTCTAATAGGGGAAAGATAACATATAGAGTTGAGAAAGAGATACTGAAACCAGGACTTGATAAGGTGAAAGAACGTTCACTAATCTCAGCCTTGAGTCACTCGGGTAGGAATCTAAATTCCTGGAAGAAGTGGTAGAGAAGGAGCGTGGAGAGACAGCATGGCTTGGATTAGATGGCTTGAAAGTGGCTCACATCAGGGTTAAATTGAAAGGAAGTTCACCAGTCAAAGCCCAGAGTCACAGGGGTCTGACTTGGAGAACGGTGGGGGAGGGGAGCGATTGGTGGGGACGGGGCGTGGTGGCTGAGGCTGCAGAAGCATCCTGGTTCTGATAAGTAGCTTTGGGATTCTGGGCCAGGCATAATATCTGTTTCTGACTCTACAAATTAGGAATAATACCTGCACCACTCACCTCCTAGCATTGTTAAGACGATACAATGAGATATTTTTTTAAGACACCGAACAAATTGTGTCAGTTATTAATTCCATATAACATTAGAGCTGAATGGGAATTTAGAACATAAAGTCTTAGAAAGGGAAAGGACCTTGGAATATTACAACATAAAATGGTGGAGCTAGAAAGGAACCTTAAGTATAGAATATTAGAGCAGGAAGGGACCTTAGAAATCTAACACAAGGATTCCCTAATCATTTTTGTATCAAGGACCCTTTGGCAGTCTGAGAAAGACTATGGATCCTTTCTTAGAATCATATTTTTAAATACATAAAATAAAATGCACAGAATTACAAAGGAAACCGATTATATTAACATACAATTATCAAATTTTTTTAAAAGTATGTTCAGATCCCAGGAGAAGAATTCTTTATTGAATACCACTCTTTTTTTATTGTTGTTGTTGTTATTGTTCAGTTGCATCTGATTTTTTGTGCCCCTGTCAGGGGCTTCTATCCTCCACTATCTTTCCAAGTCTGTCCAAGTCCATTTTGTTGTTTTCATGATACTGTCTATCCATCTCATCCTCTGCCATCCCCTTCTCCTTTTGTCTTCAATCTTTCCCAACATCAGGGTCTTTTCCAATGAGTCCTGTCTTCTCATTATGTGGCCAAAGTATTTAAGCTTCAGCTTTAGTATTTGACCTTCCAGTGAATAGCCTGAATTAATTTCTTTAATTTCTTCTTTTTCACAGATGAGGAAACTGATACCCAGAAAGAGAACGTTGATTTGTCCAAGGTTACTTAGTTAATAAGTAATAGAACCATAAAACTATAATTTGATCAGAAATTATTTTACTAAAACACATATACTCACCTTCCCTTTAGTCTGCATGGGAGACATAAGTATAGTTTGATCATTGGCCACTGTGTCTGGCAGCAGGTACCCTATCAGCATGCATAGTTGCAGTTCATGGAACTAAGCTGATTCCTCTTTAGTTTGATATAGCCTTTTCCTGACGACTTCATTAAGTCTTGGTTTTGGTGATCTAACCTCAGTTCCCCTTTCTACAGGGTCTTTGAACTGATAAGTCTATAGAGATAGTGTACCTGAATTGTAGTAAAGCATTTAATTAGAAATCTCTCATTTAATCTTTTAGAAACTATGGAGAGATGTAAGCTAAGCTGCAGTAGTTTAGCCAATTTGAAACTGGTTAGTCACACCCAAACAGCAGATAGTCACGAGTGGTACTACTGTAGAGTGCCCCAGAGATCTGTCTTTGCTTGTAATTTTTCCATTTAACATTTCTCTCAATCACTTAGATAAAGGTAGAGATGTCTTACTTACCAAATGCTACTGAAATAGCTAGAATTAATAGCTGAAAAACTGGATGAGAGGATTACAGAAGACATTGACAGTCTGTAACATTGGACCAAATCAAGTAAGATGACATTTAATAGCCATAAATATAAAAGTCTTTCACATGGATTCAAAAATTCAACATTAGAATATTGGGACAGGGGACATAGATAGACAGCCATATGTCTAAAAATGATGTGGGAGGATTTGCTAGACTGAAAGTCTTAAATGAATCATAATTGTGACTTGCCTAGCAAAGAAACTCAATCAACATTAGACTCTATTGAGTGGCATAGCATGTAGATGTGAGTAGATAATGGAGCAGTTGGCCTCTGCCCTGATCAGGCTTCATCTGGCGTATATTGTTCAGTTCTGGGACCTACACTGTAGGAATGGCATTGATAAGCTGGAGAACGTTGAAAGGAGGGCAACCAGGATGGTGAAAGGTCTCCAATCAATGTTGTATCAGTTGAAGATCAGAATCAGTTGAAGAAAATGGAGATGTTTAGGTTGCAGAAGGAAAGATTTTGTGAGATTGAGGTACCTCTTTGTTCACCTGTTTGAAGATTTGTTCTTAGCCCTGGAGACAGAATTGGTAGCAACAGATGATTGTTGCAAAGAGGCAGATTTCAGCTTGAAGTGTTAAAAAAAAAAAAAAAGTAATAGTGATAAGAGCTGCCCAAATGTAAAATGGGCTGCCCCAGGAGGTAGTGAGGTGCCTCTGAACAGAGCTCTGAAACAGAGCTTGTGGTCTCTGGGGTTGGGTGGGGGAACTGATACAGCTCTTCACAGGGCTGACCTGCCCATCAGTGGCAGCTGGTCAGCTGTTGGCATTGATGAGGGTAGGGATAGGTGACTCTCTTCTCCACAAAAGTTGCTCCCTGAGGAATGACTGCAGGAGCCAGGCTGGAAGCCGGCTCAGTGGCCTGAGAAGTGCTGTTCTTGCTAGGGCACTTGGGTCAAGGGTTCTAGACTGGTCTCATTGGGGTCTGAAGGGAAGTAGGGATTGAAATGGTGGTGATAGTTTGAGACCTCTGGCACAAGCCTCTTCTCGTAGGTCCCTCAAGGTCCCCAGATGCTTCATGTATGAGCTCAACTTGACAATCCCCTTCCAACTCTCAGACTCTGTGATTCAACAGAATCTCACTTCAGAAGTGCATTTGAGTCTGTCCTGAAAAGAAGAACATTTTTTTACTTTACATACCTGGCAACAGATGAGAGTAGTGATCATGGTCCAAAAAGGCAGTAAATAGACTTGGCAAGATAAGGTAGGTTCTCAAGATAAGTGAGCAAGCAGAGGAGACAAAGTCGGGAGGTGTGAAGGAAAAGCAGGCAGGCCTGGGCCAGGAGGCAGGAAGTCTGCTTTGCATTCTCGGCTCGAAGGCCAAGAAACAGTCATCTTATCGCATCAATGACTGTGCAACTTTCTGTTGATGACACCACCATCCTTCTATTCACTGGCTGGAAACCCCAGCCATTTCTGACTCTTCTTTCTCTCTCCCTCTTCTCCCTACCCCCAACACAAAAAAATATCCAATCCATTATTACTCTTTATCTCATTGCCTCCACTGCCAATGCTTCCACTACCACTTCTGTCACCAACATTTTCCACCAATGTTGCCCCCATCACCATCATCATTGACATTTTCCACCAATGTTGCCCCCATCACCATCATCATTGACATTCTCCCCCAATGCTGTCACCACCACCAACATGTGTATAGCGCTTTAAGATTTGCCAACATGTTTTATATACATTACCTCCTTTGATCTTCACAATAGCTCACTGAGATAGAAATTGCAAGTGCTATTATCCCCATTTTGCCAAGAAAACCCATGACTGCACCTGAAGTATCATTCAAATATCTGAGTCTGAGTTTCTCCATCTATAAAATGGGGAAAGAGTTGAATGAGATGATCCCTTAACACTCTACCGTTCCATGAGTCTATGAGATTCATTCAGACATTCTGATAAGGTTTTCTAATCTAGTCTTGTCATTTAGCCTGGATTCCTCAGTTCACTTAATTCAAAGCCTGTCCCTGATATATGCTAGCTATGCGACTCTGGGTAAGTCACAATATACCATGCAATTCTATGGGGCTATAAATTGTAGAAAAATCACCAATCTGCATTAGCGAAGGGTATTTCCTCACTGGGAGTTCTATACAAAAATTAAATCACAAATGTAAGTAACAGTAAACTGGTCTAGCCTTTTATCCCTAAAGATCAATGCCTCCACATTAGGTATGCCATCCATGTGGCAGATGTAATGGTGGGCTGCCATCTATGCTAAATGTTAATAATCTGAAATTACTTTGTACATATTGTATATTTGAGAGACAGGGTAACATGAGGCTTCCTGCCCCATCCTGGCCTCAACACTCCAGAGTGCAATTGGAAATATTTAACAAAATAAAAAGTGCAATAAAACATAAATAACATTACATTTTAAATACTAAGTTAATGTATGACTTACAGGGATCCTTGTGTATGAATTAGTGCCCCCCCCATTTCTATTTGAGTTTAATACCACTGGTAATAAGGATTATGAGCCTGCCTTGAGGCCAGGAGGTCCTGGATTCAGGTCTTGCTTATGACACATACTGGATATGTGACCCTAAATAAATCACTTAAGCACTTCTCAGCACTCTAGTAATCCTTCTTAGAGTATAGGTTGCAGAGACCTGCATTGGAAAAGGGAATTCCTCTGTACTAATAAAGCTATAAAGCAGATCCTTATCTCCCTATATTTTGTCTTTACTAATATGAGTACACATTGCTTCCTTCAAATAGAATATAAGCTCCTTGAGGGCAAGCCAAGTCTTTGTATCCCTAGTGCCTACCATAGTGTAGACATTTCATAAATGCTTGTTGACTGATTAACTGAATGAATGAGTGAACAGTAGCAATAAAGACCAGATGCAGTCATATAGAACCAGCTTGGTCATGTCCTAGAGATTCAGACTGAGAGTTCACCTGATATAGCAGAATCAGAGCAGCCAAAGGATTTGTTTGGGTCCACTTGAAAAAAAAAATCCAAAATAAATAGCCCTCTAAATTTTCCTCTGGCTCAAACCCCTACAAATACCTAAAAAAAATGGCTCTAAACAAATAAATTTTCCTCTGCCAACATGGCCACTGGTTACACAATAGCCTTCACAAGCAATGATAGGACAAAGATGGCTTGACTGTTTTCTTCCCATAAAACAAAAGTTTATAAGCCAAGTTGACAGAAAGTTGGAAAAAGCCTCACATCTCACTACACTATTTGCCCCAACAGTTTGCATAGATTAACCTTCCTGGCAATCAGTTAACCAACAGCTGGAGGAAGAGGTACACAGCTTGTCAAAAAAATGGAAAATAAAAGAGGGGGAGCACTTCAGGAAGACAGGGAGTCAGGATTCACTACATATTGCCGAAAATGCATCACATATTCAGTCAACAATTGGCCCAGTCCCTAACAAAGCGAGTGGTCTTAGGATGCATTAAAAAAAGGTTGAGTGCCTGGAGTGAGGGGGGTGATAGGGCTCTTGTACTTTGCTCTAGTCAGACCACACCTGGAGTGTTATGTGAACTGCAAGGGCAATTAATTAGGTGGCACAATGGATAGATTGAAGGACTTGGAGTCAAGAAAATCTAAATTAAAATCCCGTCAATCCCAATAAGTCATATAATCTCTGCTGCCTCAGTTTCTTCATTTGTAAAATGGGGATAATAATAGCACCTACCTTTCAAACTTTAAAGCACTATAAAAATGTTAGCTATTATTATTCTGGGTGCTGAATTTTTTGGATGGGTATTAACAATCTGGAGAGGACTTAAAAACCAGTTTACTGATAGGACTGGAGACTGTTATATGAAGAGGTTCAATTGAAAGTAATGAGGAATGTTTAACCTGGAGATGTTATTTTTAATTGTAATGCATCCTCTAGGGAGAAAGATCAGCTTGGACCTGCGTAGACATCTTTCTGTTAGAGTCCTTTTTGTGTTTTCTCTCTCTTCTTTTCCACAGGCTCTCCTCTTAATCCTATCCCAGCGCCAAACTCGGCAATATTTTCTTGCCTCAAAAGATGAATAGAAAACTTCCAGACCCCAGAAATCTATGCAATTCTCTGCCATTGCTTTTCCCTCTAGAGATAGCTTTTGACAAGTATTTGAAGGACCATCATGTACAAAAGGGTTTGGACTTATCTTGTTTGGCCTCAGAAGCAGAACTAGGAGTAGTGGAGGTGGGGGCAGGGGGACATTACAGAAAGAAAAAATATAATTCAAGGAAAGGAAAACTTCTTGACAATTAGTAGCTCCTCTCACTGGAAATTAACAAAAGTACTGAATGAACTATAACCTACTCTTGTTCAGGCATAAGTTAAAGTAGATGAACTCTAAATTTTCTTGCATCTTTGAGATCCCAATGCTCCACAGGGATGTTTGTACACATTCCATAAGAATATAAAGTAAATTTCTTTTCTTCTCAGGCAATGGGGTCACCACACACACCTTCAGGATGATACCGTTATATCCCAAACCCCTGGAATGACCAATTGGGACTAGTGCCGTTAAATATTCAACAACAGCAACCCTTTCTGTTGCATCTCAATGAACATAAAGTCAAATGACCTAGATTTGAATTTGTCTTTGAGAAGGTTGCTTATCATCTCTAGGCCTCAGTTTCCCCATTTGTAAAGTAAGGGCTTGGAAGAGATGCTAGGGCTCCTTTCATCCTATAACCTGTAATCCCAAAAGAGCCAAGATGCATAGACGAGTGATAGATAAGGTGGTTATTCTCAAAGAATAGAGATTAATGCTATTACTGTTATTACTATCATCATCAACATCATCATTAATAAGATTGGCTTTTGGGAAGAGGTAGAACTTACTTGAAATGTACTTCAAATTAAACAAAAACACCAAGAAACAAACCTTCATATCTCAGCAAAGGATAAACTGAGCGGACCAGGTAGATTCCAAGTAGATTTTTTAAAAAATAGTGACCATCAAAAAAAAAAAAGAAGAAAAAAGGTCTAGTTGGTGGGTAGGATTTAGATAAGCAAAATTAGGGAGTTTTGAGGGTAGGGCTAGATTCCAGGCCGGCTGAATAGTGAATAGGGCATTGGACTTGAATTAAGGGAGACTTAGATTTACATTCCATCCCAAGTACTCACCGGCTCTGTTGCCCTGAACATGTCACTTAACCTCTGTATGCCGCTTCCCTCCTCTATAGACTAAAGGGGTTAGACTTGATGGTCTCCTATTATCTCTTCCAGCTCTAAATCTATGATCCCATGTGGTGAGTAGTGTGAGCATCTTTTAAACGCCCAAGCGATGGTATTTGTAAAGTACCTGTGCCTGATGCACAGACAAAGCACTGGAGAAACACTTATTCTCTTCCCCTTCCTCATCTATGGGGTAGCCCTATCTGCTTTCCCAGACATGCTTCATATTCCTCTCCTTTTCTGCTCCAAACTCACCCGCTAGCTGCTCCCCATACATAAGATTTCATCCTTTCCCTCCCTGACTTTGTACCAGTAGTCCCCCTGTATCTGGAATATGCTTCCTCCTCTCCTTTTGTAGAATTTCCCGTGCAAGTTAGCTCAGTACCTCCTCCTACAGAAAGGCCCTTCCTGCCCCCGTCTCCTAGTTATTAGCACTCCCTCTCTTAAAATTACTTTGTATTACTCTGTAAAAACTTATTTTCTCCTACTGTGTACATATTACGTAACTGGAGTACACTGTAAACTCTGAGGGCAGGGATTGTTTAGTAGTTGTCTTAATTGCTCCAACACCTAGCACAGTGCGTTGTATAGAGCAGGCATTTAATAAATGCATTTTGGAAAAGGTTAAATGAGCCCATTTGGGAACATGCATGGCATGAGCAAAGGAAACTGATTTGAAGAGCCTCAACTGGATGGGGGAATGCATTTGTCTTTGGATTGTTAGAGCATCTTCTTCAGCCTTTTCCTGGAACAATAGACACTAACCAAGAAACCCTATTTAAGAAGTGCTCAAGGCTGTGACACTCTAAATTTGACCTACAAAAAAAAAAAGAAAAAGAAAAAAAAAAACTTGCGATTTATTCCCGTAATGGTTCAAAAGTTCATTTGGCTGCAATCTAAGCTAATGGACTTCCCTTCCTCTGTTTGAAATATTAAGCCTATACAGCTGGAAGGACCTCCTCCCACTTGCCTCTGGGTTGAATTTTTTTGTAAATTTCTCCTTTCAGCTCTGTAAAGGGTTTTTTTGTTTGTTTGTTTTTTGTTTTGTTTTGTTTAGTACATTTATTTCTCTTTTCAACTCTAAAAAGAATTTTTCGGTTTTGTTTTTGTGTTTTGTTTTGTTTTGTTTTTTTGGGGTGGGGGAATGGGGTGGTGCTAACAAATAGTTGTTGATTCTACAGGCTCTCCACATTACGGACCTGAAGACATGGGACAGAAGGCACCAGGGTCAGCTGGGCTGCTCCTTAAGCCAAGTCCGAAAAGGGCTATGTTGATTTTCAGTCCATTAGTGGTATACATTTTAGAAATCAATTTGTTCCTGTATTACTGTATCTACTGCACTGGGAAAGCACATTGGTGTCATGGAAACAGCAGTGAATTGGGAATAAGAGGCTTGTCATAGTCTTGGTTTTATCCTTTCCCAGTTATGGGGCCTTGGGAAAGTCCCTATGCCTGATTCAGACTCAGTTTCTTCATCTATAAAACGGGGATAATAATAGCCCCTACCTGATAGGATTGTTGTGAGGATTGAATGAGATAAGACACCCTTCACAAACCTTAAAGTATTATATAAATATTTGCTATCATTAGTCACATTTGATTCTCAATACAACCCTGTGAGACAGTGATTTTATTATTCTTATTTTAATATGAAGAAATTGAGCACTTGTGACTGACTCCCCATTATACTACGCTGTCTTTTATAACTACTGTTCCCATACTTTTCCCACCAGGCTTTTGCAAGTCATTAGGATCCTGCACCCCATGTCTGGAAATGCCAAGCCAGAACACCATAGAATACCAAATCCTAAAACGTGGAAGGGACCTTGGAGGTCATTCTATCCAAACACTCTATTTTACAGAAAAGACTGCTAGGGTCCAGGAAGGTGAAGGCTTCTCCCCTCCTTTGACAACGTTTGCATGACCACTAGTTGGGTGGTTTATTGTAGGGGTTACATTTCAGGTATATGTTGAACTAGACGGCTGCTAAGGTGCCTGTTATTATTATATCCATTTCACTATGAGGAAACTGAGGTTTAAAAAAAAAGTTAAGTGCTTTGCCCAGGATTACACAACTACTAAGTATCTGAAGGAAAATTGGAACTCAGAATACAGCATGGTATCTAATATGCCACCTAGCTGCCAATTATACGTGTGTAGCTATATATAGAGAGAGATGTGTGTGTGTGCTTATATGTATATATGTATTTGTGTAGATATACATATATGTGTGTATAGATGTATATTGTTGTCATTCAGTCATTTCAGTTGTGTCCAACTCTTCATGACCCCATTTGGGGTTTTCTTGGCAAAGATGTGTGTGTGTGTGTGTCCAGAAATCCAGATATCAGTGTTGGGTATGCCCAGCAGCCAGATGGATTGTCATCTTCCTCATTCATCAGCTGGGCATTTGAACATTATATGGACAAATTTCAAGATTTTCAACACTGACTCCTTTGTCCATTTAGGAAATTATTTCCTCCCAGAAAGCTGATTAGTCAGCAGTTTGTGTCTTTAAAACAACTGCAACACAGTTTTTGAATACTGCCATCTCAATAAAAGTCAGCAGTGTGACATGGGAGCCAAATAAAGCTAATGTGACCTTAAATTATGTTAAGAAAAGCAGAGTGACCAGAATGAGGGAGGTGGGGGAACTGCTGTCCTCTGCTCTGGTCAGACTCCATCTAGAGGATGGGTCCAGTCCTATGTGTTCCATTTTAGTTAGCACTTGGACCAGCTGGGGGTGCCCAGTGGACAGTGAATAAGATGATGGGGGGCGAGAATTTGAAAGCGTATCATTTGGCTGTTTTTTAAAGGAAATAGGGATCTTTAGCTTAAGGAATACAGGGATAGTTATTTTCACATGTTTATAGGGTTTCTGTAGGGTAAGTGGTTTAGATTTACCTCCCTTGGCCTGAGAAGAGTGAAAGGAGGATGATAGGGGCAAGATAAAGGATACAGATTTTAATTGGATTTAAGGAGGAACTTTCTAACAATTAAGGCCAACCACTAATGGAATGAGTGGCCTTATTGGCTAGTGCATTCCCAAACTTTGCAAGTGTTCGAGGAATAGATAACCACCTCTCTGAGATCTGATACAGGAGAATTCCTGCTTCAGGAAGGCATTTGAGCAGTTAAACTCTAAGACAGATTCCAACTTTGGGATTAGAATTCTGTAGTTCTGAACTGGCCCAAGAACAGAAACAGTGGCCTTAGAACAAGATTAGAATACTTTTTTTTTGTTTAAAGAAATGCATTCTAATGCTGTCAGTAGGAAGAATTCTAAGTTGGAGTCTGCGTCACTTAATAGCTGTTTAACTTTGGATAAATCACTGGCCTAGTTCCTTGGATTTTAAAATGAGTAGATTGGACTAGATCAGACGTTCTCAAAGTAGGATCTGGGGGTCTTTCAACGTCCCCAGACTCTTTCAGGGGTTTCATGAGATCAAAACTATTTTCATAATAATACTAAGATGTAAAAAAATACTAAGATGTTTCCATTTCTAATATAGTAAATATCAATAGATGTAAGCCACATAAACAAAAACTCTTTGGGTGATCCTCAATTTTTAAGAGTGTTAAGGGGTCCTAAGACCAAAGAGTTGGAGAACCACTTATCTAGACAATGTCTGAGATCTCTTTCAGCACCAATGTTCTTGGATTCTGAGTATATTACTTCGCTCGGCATCTAGACAGTAGTCCGTGGAAAGTGCGCATTTATGTCCCTAGGTTTAAAAGCATTGGGCGGGGGAGGAAGAGAAAGGCAATGTATTGTTAGTGTCTGGCTGATATTTAATCAACAAGTAATTGGCAATACAGCTGCAGCGGTGGATAAATTCAGATGATAGCACTGAGGCTGAGTGAGTGCTTTCCCCATCATTTATCGCTACAGCAGAGGATAACCTTTTCCTTATTGAAATATAATTGCCAAACGAGATAGTTAAATTTCAAACAAAATTAGCAACAAAAGCTAAACATTTTGAAGTAAATTTGTATAATGCCCATTTTTACACCTCCATCATGAGTGCTTAGTGTCAATCTTCCTTTAGAATTCAGTGCTGCCTCCTCTACCATCACCACCACCGCCACTCCCCCCCCCCCCCACCATCACCACCACCACCAAGACGTATCTACGGTTCAGCCTTTTGGAGCACAGTTTCAAGGGCCATCCCCAGCAATGCCCTCTGTTGGGCAGAATTGGAATCAGTATGGGCAAAGAGCACAACCTTTTTGCTGGGAAATGCTTCTCATCTAGAAAGTGGGGGTCCTAGTCACTATCTAACCTATCTTGTAGGACTGTGCTAAGGATCACTGCAATCCATCAAGCATTTATTATGCACCTACTGTGTAAGGTCCTGTGATATAGCAAAGTAGCCTTAGCCCTCAAGAAGTTTACATTTTACTTGGGGGTAGGGGTGATACATATAATCAAGTAAGAGTGTATACATGCATACGCACACATACACACATACATAACAGTAATTTAAAGAGGAAGGAGAACAAACTAAGAACTAAGGGGGTCAGGAAAGAGGAGACAGTTCATGATCTGAACCTTTGAAGGAAGCTAGGGATTTTAAGAGCTGGAGGTGAGTGAGTACATTCCAGGCATAGAAGGGACAGTCATGCAAAGGCACATAAGAGGGAGAGAAAGTACCAAGCCTTATGAACAGCAACTAGGACATTTCGGCTATATAAAATAACACAATAAAAAAATATTTAAATGAAAAATGTGCCATAAGTCTAGAAAGGTAGCACAAGGCTTTGTGGAAGCCAGCTTCAACTGGCCCATGAGTGAATTGTTAAATTTTCAATGTGAGCATTTGCCACCAGGAATTTGGGGATTCATTGTTTTGTTGAGAATCTAGATCAGCACTGTCAAACTGAGAGGGAAACAGGGGCCACTAAATTATATATCAGGATCCCTGGGGCTGAATATCACAGTTTTAAAATGTAATATTATCTTTTTTATTGTATTTTTGTTTATTTTGTTAAGCATTTCCCAATTACATTTTAATCTGATTCCACATGGTTGACACCTCTGGTGGAGACCTAAGAAAGTGCTGGAGAAAAATGGTAACAATGCAAATTCAATGTAAAAGTATGACCTGCTTACTTTTTTTTTTTTCAGAGATCTGGTTGTTAAATATTTACCCGCACACTCCTGGGTGTAACTATATTGTGAAGGGTTTTGAATTCTAAGCTGAAGAGTTTATGTTTTCCGAGACACAAAAGTTTCTTCAACAGTCAAGATCTGTGGTTGAGGCAGGGAGAAGAGAGTGACTGGAAGCCAAGAGTCTAATTAGGAAGCAGAATTAATATAGTCCAGGCTTGAGATGAGGAGGGCCTAAAGCAGGGAGGTGGCTGTGGAAGGGTGGATGGCTAATACAGTCTCTAAAGCAGAGATGTCAGACTCATGTCCCACAGGCATCAAGGGAACTGCAAAACTCCCAAAGGCACCCTGAACCTGATTAAAATGTAACTGGGAATAGACAACATAGATAATGTTAACTTGTGGTTTTATAAGTCAGTATGTCACCACAGATATCTATTGGAGTTTGACACTATTTCTGTAAAAGTATGGCAGTGTGCTATTCTGGGAAGAGCTACACTGGATGTGGAATTCCAAATCAGTCAATCCATACATTTTATGTGCCAGGCACTGTGCTAATCACTGACCTAAGAGGCCCAGAAGAATAAGTCTAACTATTTCCATTTGACAACCCCTCAGATATTTTTGTGACCTTAGGTAAATTGTAAACATTCTGTCCCTCAGTTTTTTCATCTTTAAAATGATGAGATTAAGCTCACTCCATGATCTCTAAGGCCCTTTCTAGTTATACTATCAGTCTTATTCCTACATGTGTCCATGAGGGCAGCACCATTTTGGGAACACAGATTAGGGACTTGAGAAATGTTTGTCAAGTGAGTGATAGATATTATTTCTTATCTTTTAGCACCTAGAACTGGACTGGCTTAATAAAAATGAATTGACGTAAGTCAAATTGAGCCACCAAAACAAGCTACGCTCAAGACATTGAATGACATGTTGCCTCATTTCACATCTTTTTTTTTTTCAAAATTCAGGTGCTGGCCTAAAGCTCATCTTAGGAGGAGTGGATCAACACATAACATTTCTATAGCAACTTTTGTCAAAATACCTACAGTGAGGTGGGGAGTAGAATTATTACTGTCTCTATTTTGCAGATGCAAAAACTTATCTCACTGCTAGGAACGGTCAGAGCCAGGACCTGAACCCACTTCTTCTGCCTTTAAAACCAATGTTCTTTTAGGTTATGTCTTGAAATAATTATAATAACTAAGATCTACATAAGGCCTTATGTGGACAAAGAACTTTTTTCATTATAATAGTCTTGGAAGATCAGTAGTGAAAGTTTCATTATCCCTTTTTACAGAGGAGGTATTGACAGGAGAATTACCCAAGATCTCACAGCTAGTAAAGTGGTGGTCAAGACTCTAACCCAGGTCTTTCTA
Source organism: Vombatus ursinus (assembly GCF_900497805.2). Lineage (NCBI taxonomy): Eukaryota > Metazoa > Chordata > Mammalia > Diprotodontia > Vombatidae > Vombatus > Vombatus ursinus. The sequence goes on from NW_020945437.1 coordinate 17,166,597, forward strand.
CTTTACCACTTGTATCCCTTCAATGCCTGGTTAGTCATCATTGTCATCACCATCATCGTTATCATTTTCATTATTTTCATTATTACTACATTTGGTAATTATTATTATATATATTATATTTTATATGTATTATATATATTATATATTATATATTATACATATTAAAACATTTGGACTATTAAACAGATTCCAGAAAGTCTCCAGGAAAGAAAGTGCATACTCTTCCAAATAGCCTATCTTCCAGCTGTTTCTTCCTCAAAGAATCTGGAGATAACTATTATTTCCATCTGGTCCATATTGCATTTCCTTATCTTGAAAATATTGTCTACTGCACCATAAATAATCCACTTAGATGGAAGAAATGGTAAATTCATGGGAAGGCCAAGGGCCAAAGGGAAGCCCAGTTGGTGCAATTTACAGTTGTGTACACTAGGACTGAATGACCATCTTGCCACCCCTAGACATAGTTATTTAGTGTTTGTTATGCACCTGTTGTGTGCCAGGCACTGTGCTAAGTGCTGGAGATACAAAGAAAGGCCAAGAATAAAACTAAAAATAAAAATAAAAACCATAGACCCTGTTCTCAAGGAACTCACAGTCTAATGGGAGAGACAACAAGCAATCAGCTATGTACAAATAAGCAATACAAGATAAAGTGGAGAAAATCAACCGAGGGGAGTCTCCAGCATTAAGGGATTCTGGAAATGGCTTTTTGTGGAAGGTAATATTTTAGTAGGGACAGAAAGGAAGCCAGGGAAACTGGGAGTTGGGGAAGAAGACGGAGAGCACTCCCGCCATGGTGGACAGCCAGTGAAAATGAGTTGGGAAATGGATTATCATGTGAGGTCAACAGCAAAGAGGCCGGTGTCTCTGGATTGCTGAGTCCTTGGAGGCAAGTAAGGTGTCAGAAGATTGGAAGGATGGGAAGGGGCCAGGTTACCAGGCTTTAAAAGCCAAACAGAGGATTTGTTCCTGGAGGCAATAGAGAGCCACCAGGATTGATGGACTAGAGTAGTGACATGGTTGGACCAGTATTTTAGGAAGATCAGTTTGGAAGCAGAGTAGAGGATGCATTTGAGGTGCTGAGAAACAGGAGACCAACCAGCAGGCTGTCTCAGTAGTCCAGGTATGGGGTGATGAGCACCTGTACCAAGATAGTAGCAGAGTCATAGAAGAGAAGGGGTCATATATGAGAGATATGACAAAGGTAGTAGCATCGAAGAGCCTTGACAGCTGATTCTATAGAGCGGGTGAGAGAGAATGAAAAGTTGAGTATAACACCTTAATATCCTACCCCTCTATAGTATGATGAGTCATCTGTGTAGATGACTGAAGTTTTGGTCAATTTTGATGCTTCACTGAATATTTGAATGTGATGATATGGGTATCCCCTATTCGGCTTCAAGCCCACTTACACCTTCTCATCCTGTACCATTCTTGTCTCTGTATTTCCATGAATCCTCCAGAGAATTGACCCAACATGTAGCACCCCTATTCAAGAACTTATAGCATTTCCTCAGTACCACTGTGGCAACCTACCTGTCTAACTGTCATCCTTTGAGTTAGCTACATGAGATTTTACCATCTCCTTTCCTAGTCATTGCTGTCATCTTTCTGAGTGCAAGTAATCAGTGTCAATAAACTTCAACCTGCCTATTCAGCTAGGTAGGGCAGTTGATAGACTCATCTTCCTGAGTTCAAATTCGGCCTCAGACACTTATTAGCTGTGTGACTCTGGACAAGTCATTTAACGCTATCTGCAGATAGTTTCCTCATTTGTAAAATGAGCTGGAGAAGGAAATGGCAAACCACTCCAGTATCTTTGCCAAGAAAACACCAAATGAGGTAACAACTGAACAACAACACAACACTTATTTATACCAACCATTCATTTTTTCTTTGTCCTTTGAGTGACCAGCAATTGGAATTCTTCTAAGATGATGGAGTCTTGTGATTCAAAGTCATACATTATATCACCAGGAGAATATTAGAGATAAAAAGATGGGCTTTGGCAGCAGAGAGCAAATTGGGATAATTAAAAGACTTTGAACTCAATAATAAAAATGCTACCTCTCATTGGCAAAGTGCTTTAATAGAGCATTATCTCATTTGATTCTCACAATGGATGTTAAGGCTCTTTGTCCAATACTACTAAATTTGGAACTGGTATTTTTCTCTCCCCATTTTACAAATGCCAAAGCTGAGGATCTGAGAATGTGAACTGATTGGCCCTGAGCTTCATGCCTTGTGAGTATCGAAGCTGCTTCCAGAATCCAGGTCTTCTGATTCCATGTCCATTATGATCTTTGTAGTCGTAGAAACAAAGATTGTTAGAACTTCAAGGACCCATTGTGGATTCTTCATTTAGGTCAAGGCTTCTTAACCTTTTTTTGGTGTCATGAACCCCTTTGGCAGACTGGTAGAGCATATGAAGCATTTCTCCGAATTACTTTTTAAAAATGCATCAAGATCAGGGCAGCTAGGTAGCACAGTGGATAGAGCACCGGTCTAACTGGAGTCAGGAGGACCTGAGTTCAAATCCAAACTCAGACACATAACACTCACTAGCTGTGTGACTCTGGGCAAGTCACTTAACCCCAATTGCCTCACAAAAAAAAAAAAAATACATCAAGATGCCCTGAGTTGAAATCCAGCCTCAGACACATACTGGTTGTTTGACCCTCGCCAAGTCACTTAACTTCTGTTTTCCTCAGTTTCTTCATCTATAAAATGAGGATAATAATAGTATCTACCTCCCAGGTTTGTTAGGATAATCAAATGAGATAATAAATTGTAAAGCACTTAGCACAGTGCCAGGCACATCATAAGCACTGTATAAATTTTAGTTGTTATTATTGTTATTTTATTACAAAGATGACAAAGAAAACCAATTATATTGAAGCATAGTTGTTAAAATATTTTTTAAAAAGTTCACAGCAGGTTAAGAACCCCATTCTAGGCCAATTCCTCATTTTATAGATGTGGGAAACGAGTTAAATGTTCTTTTAGAGGGAAAATGATACACAAAGACCTCTTTATGAGTGCCTCTGTTCCTTTCTGTCCTTTTTCTTTCTCTTATGTTCTTCATTCTTAATACATTGCCATGGCTGTGAACTCTTCAAGGAAACCAAAGCAGACTGGCAGCCAGATGTGCTTCCAATTGTTTATATATAGCATACAGTGGGAGTAAATGTCAGTAAGGTACTTTGAAATCCTCATGTGAAAGGACCTCCATAGATCTCTTCCTCCTCTGAACTCCTAATGGTGCCTATTATCTATATCACTCATTTGGCACTTAATCATATGCAGCCTTAGTTAACTTTCCCAGTTAACTGTTTGCTTCTCCGTCCAATTGGTCTGTGAACTCCTCAAGGACAGAGACCTCAATGTCCTTCTCCTCTTGGGCCCTGCATAGTGATTAAGGAAGAGGCAGTACACAGAAGGTGCTCAATAAATTCTATCTGAATTGATGAATGTATTTTTTTTTTAACCCTGAATTTAAACATCTTGATTTTTCTCACTAGTTAAAATTATAGAATGTTATGGCTTGATGGGACCAGATAACATAGGAATATTAAGGACAATGTTAAAACATGGAGTCTAGAATGTTAGAGCTGGAAGGGGGGCCCTAGAACATAAAGTCTGAGCTAAAAGTACATCTTAGAAATTATCTATTCCAAACTGTTATTTTTCCATGTGAGGAGGTGGAAGCTGGAAAAGAAAGTGAAGGACGGAAGGAAGTGACATGATCAAGGTTTTGTCTCTGATTTTTGGACGTCCAAATAAGTATTTCTGCTACTGTTCTGTTCTTAAACTTCTCTTAGCCCCCGGGGCTCTGAAATGTCCAACCATCCTTGCAGCCTTTTCATCCTGGAATATCCCTCTACCCGCCAGGATCCTTTCTGCCATTGGTTAGTTCCTTGGGGGCGGGGGATGGGGGTTCCATTTTGTGGAGGGGCCCAGGTTAGCCAGCCTTCATTTCCCTCCAAGCCCTGCCCCTGACTTCCAGATTTTAAATGCATGCCGCCAAGTTGGGCATCTCCTTTTCAGCTCCCTTTTATGTTTGTTTTATCTTTCCCCATTAGAATGTAAGCTCCTTGAGGGCAGGAATTGTTTTTCTTTTTGCGTGCATTTGTATTCCCTTGTTTGGCACTTGTTGTTTTTCAGTAGTTTCAGTTGTTTTGGACTCTTCTTGATCCCATGTGGGGTTTTCTTAGCAAAGATACTGGAATGGTTTGTCATTTCCTTCTTCAGCTCATTTTACAGATGAGGAAACTAAGGCAATAAGGGTTAAGTGAATTGCCCAGGGTCACACAGCTAGTAAGTATCTGAGGTCAAATTTGAACTCAGGTCTTCCCAACTCTAGGCTCAGGGCTGTATCCACTATACTTCCAGTAGCTGCCCCTTGGCACTAGCTAAGTACTTAATAAATTCTGATTTCCTTCCTTCCCTCCTTCCCTCTTTACTTTATTCCTTTCCTCCTCTGTTTCCTTCCTTCTTTTCTTCCTTCCCTCTTTCCCTCCTTCCTTTGTTTCTTCCTCCTTCTTTCCTTCTCTCCTTCCCTCCCTCCCTCCTTTTTTCCTTCCTTGCTTTTTTCCTTCCTTCCTTCTACCAATCTTTCTATGGTATAGATTTGATTCTCACCATCCTTGTCTCACATTCAATAAGTGACTAATCAATCAGTAAGCATTTATGAAGCACCTATTATAGGCCAGGTACTGGAACTGTTTAATTAAATTTTTGTTTCTAGTAAATTGTAGTGCATTAATTGTAAATATGTAGGCAGTGAGTTCACTCCTTCTCAGGCATCTTTTTGTTAAATTTCATGGGGCAATGCTATTTGCACAACAAAGGTGAGCTTTACTTCTCAAGAAGCCAGTCAAGCAATAGTTACAGCTGAATAAGGCAAACCACATAGAAGGCCCATTTTGTTTTGAAGGCACGTCTGTTTTGTATTGGTTTAGTTTGAGGGCATTTTTAAACAAATAGTGCTGTCATTGTGAGCCTTAATTAGATAATAAATTAATAGATAAATGGATTAGAAAGTTCAGTGTGGCTTCTACCCCTGCTGCTGGCAGCATCAAAATTAGCTGCTTGGTATTAGCAGTGTTAACAAATGGTAGGATGGTGTTGGGAGAAAGATGGATTGGGCCACTGGAGAGCATTGAGTGCTCCATGTCCAGCCATCCTGAGGAAAACATGAAAAGTTCTGAGCCAGGAAACTCTCTTTCCCTGTGACAAAAACTATTGATTTTCCGAGGTGAAGGGACAAAGAGCCTGATGTGATTGAGTTGTGCCAAGGGTCAGGAGGCCTTCATTCTAATCCTAGCTCTCCCCTCACTAGCCAATTGTGTGACCTTGCAGAAGTTGCTTCCTCTGGGAACCCAGGCTGAAAAAAGGCTTCCAATCAACAACATTAACTCTCACCTTCCTGTTGCTAAAGCTAATCCTGTCCCTACTACACTGTATTTTCTTTCTTATGTATTATTATATATTATAGATGCATATTTTATATATATATATATCTATTTATTATAGATACTTTTATATATTTTATATGTAGTATTTTATATATTTTTCAATAGAACTATTATAGATACTTTTCATAGAACTGTGAAATATCATAAGCTATCATTATTATCATCTTGAGAGGTATTGTGAATTAATGGAAAAGGAGCTAGGAGTCCAGGACCCTGCATTTGAATTCTGCTATTTAATACCTGTTTGATCTTGGGCAAATCATTAAATTTCTCTGAGCCTTGGGTTTCCTTATCTATGAAATGAGAGGATTGAATAAAATGAGGTTTCTTCCAGTTCTAAATCTATGATACCATAGTTATTATTACCTTTCCCTCCCATAGAGCTTCCAGGTCCTAAGTGAAGAAATAGAGAGCTTTTGTAACACTCAAAGTGCTACATAGTTGTTCTAAATGCTTATGGATAGTAGGCTTGCTCTCAAAAAATTAATCCAGGGTGCTCCTAGGGAAATTTTGGATCAGATTGCCCATTCTGTGGCTCTTCCTTTTCCTTATTTTCTTTGGAATCCCAGGCATCCAGGATCTAAGTATCTTTTAACACTTCAGATACATTGAAATTAGTCATTAGAAATCTGAGGTGGGTCAAGGAATTGCTTTAGGAGATAAGATCCATTTGACCCAGTCAGGTGAAGGAAATCCTTTTACAAAACTGGAGGATTAAGGCGCTGAGATTTTCTTCCAAGTTTCCACATGGATGACTCTTCTGTCCTAACTATTTGCAGCTTAGGAGAAATCTAAATTAAAATAAATAAAAGACAATTGGAGATAAACTAAATACGAGAGCCAGAGGTTTGGGACAATATAATGTCATAATTAGAAGGAACCTTAGACATCCTCTAATCTTGTCTCCTCATTTTGAAAAAGAAACAGAGATCCAAGAAAGGAAGTCACTTGGGAAAGATATCTTGGGATTTATGGGCTAGATTACTTTTTTAAGGACCAGGCCTTAAACCTAAATCACTCTGGCTCTCATCAATTGGTCAATAATAGGTCCCAGACCAAGCCTCATTTGGTCATTGTATGGACTCTGATAGTGATTGTTTCTGTTTTGACCAGAAACCCTGAGGGTCTTCCCCTTCCAAATCAATTGTTTTTCACTAGGTGAAGAAACCATTCTCGACCTCCTTTCTTACCTGGCCTTAATCACTGAATGGGTGTTGCCTCAGACATACTGAGTCCTGGGAAAGACCTTAGCTTAAAAAAAGGCTAAGGCCTCCCACTGTATCCTGGGCCATCTCCAGTTGTCCTGATCCATATCTGGCCACTGGACCCAGATGGCTCCAGAGGAAAAAGTCAGGCTGGTAACTTTGCACAGCCCTCCTTCCCTTAAATCCAATTCACTTGTATGTCATGGCATCACTTCCCTGATGGCACAGTCCTCTTGGAGAACAAAAGACAAACAGCCATAACTAATAGATAAAACTTAAGATCTTCAGACTCCAAATGCATTGCTCTTTTCCTTATAGTCCTATCCTTAGTCTTTGAAGGTAAAAAGACTCATTCTTTAATTTCTCTGCTCACTCTTCTTATATTCCATGGCTATTGAAATCATTGTGATGGCAAGTCCCCAGGACACTTTCCATTGGACCATGCTGCTGGCTAATCACAGAATACCAGAGCTGGAAGGGACCAGAGAAGTTATTTCATTCATTTATTTAACAGATGTTTATTCAATGCTGACTACATGCTAGATTAGGGAAGATGACAATCCTGCCCTCAGGTGGCTTACATTCTTTTGGTCCAACATCAGCATTTTACAGATGAATAAGCTGGGGACCAGAGTGGAGAAAGTAACTTGCCTCCAAATTTTCAAACCAGGATCAAACCTCTTTGTCTACTGATGGCAATTTTTTGTTTTTATTTTCATTTTCATTATGAACTTAACCAACATGAGCATTCACTATACAAAGAAGAGAAAGGAAGGTTATATATGTAACTATTTCTTAATAGCTTTGTTTTATAATTGTATCTTTAATTTCATGTGATAGTAATGAAACTGACCTACTTGTCTGCTTATTTCCCCATCTGAACTTCTTCCCGCTCTTTTCATTGTATTTTTCAGTATTCATTGATGCCTTTTTCTTTCTTTTCTTTGCCATCATTATCACTACCCATTTACTCCCTGCCTCCCCTCCATCGTAAACGATAAGTATTTTTGTTGTTGTTCAGTCCTGTCCGAGTTTGTGTGACCCCATTTGGGGTTTTCTTGGCAAAGATACTGGAGCGGTTTGCCATTTCCTTTTCCAGCTCATTTTACAGATGAGGAAACTGAGGCAAACAGGGTTACATGGCTTGCCCAGGGTCACAAGCTTATAAGTGTCTGAGGCCACATTTGAATTCAGGTCTTCCTGACTCCATGCCTAGTGCTTCATCCACTGCACCACCCAGCTGCCCAAACAATAAGTATCACCAAGCAAAACCTGTCAACATGTTGGTTAAGTATGTAATTGTGTATTCTGATGTTACGCCCAGGGTCCTTTTCATTACACCACACTGCTTCAGAATGACAGAATTTTTATTTTTGCAAGGAACCTTAAAGATCATAGCAGATGGCAGTGTGGTATAGTGGATAAAGTGCTATCCTTAGAATCAGGAAGACCTGAGTTCAAGTCCTGCCTCAGTCACTTACTAGCTAAGTGATCTTGGGTAAGTCTTACCTCTCTCAGCCTCAGTTCTTCATCTGTAAAATAGGTATAACACCTTTTTCACAGGGCAGTTGTGGGGATCATGCAAAATAACATGTAAAGTGCTTTACAAATCTTAAAGCATTATATAAATGCTAGCTATTTTGTAGTCTTGTCCCCTTATTTTATAGATAGGAAGATAGTTACTTGCCAAGAGAAGGGAAGTGACTTGTCCAAGGTCACCCAGCTAGATTTGGATCTAGAAGAGCTCTTGAAAGGTCATCTATCGTCCAATCCTATCACTCTACAAATGAGAAAACTGAAACCCAACAAGAGAAAATGACTTGCCCAGGGTCACCCAGGCAGTAAATGCTGGACAGTAGTAGATTTGACACAGGGTTGTCTGAATCCCAATCTAGTGCCTATTGCACTCTATGCCTTTGGAGTAAACTGAGGACCTGGGAGGGGACATGCCCCTGCATTCTCAGAACAAAAGTTAATGAAGAAAGATCCAGATTCCACTTCTTTCTACCATCTGGGATTTTACAAAAGAGTAATAGAGTCCAAAGATGGACTGTGTCCTGGCATGCAAAGAGTGAGGTCTCATCGATAGGAAGAAAAGCTGAGAGAGGGGCTTTTGATCAAGTCTCACTCTCCTGAATCAAAATGACAGCCACTTTCTCTGGGCTTTGGGAAAGCAATAAAAAATAAAGGGGTGGGGGGAAGACCTCCTTGTGAATAAATTGCTTCCATCTCTTCATGCACAGCAATGTCTGAGGTGACTTCTATTGTGATTCCTCCCCAGCTGTGTAAGTTCCTTGGCATGAAATTCTCAGCAAGAAAGGGGAAGCTTAGATGTTGTCCTTTCCCAAGCTTTTCTTAGAGAATAGAGGTAGCATCTTGAATTGGGAATCAGAAGCCCTGGGTTTGAATCCCAGACCTGGACTTTGAGTAAGTCCCTCCCACCTCTCTGACCCTCAATCTCTTCATCTGTCAAATGAAAGGGTTTGGACTAGATCATCTATCTCTTAATGTTTCTTCCTGCTCCGGTGTTTTGGGAGTTCTGGTGTTCTGTCTAGTGTAATGAAAGAAATTCTGGATCTGGAACCAAGAAAAACTGGCCTCATATCCTTGCTTGGCCAAGCACGATAGCAAGCCATCATCAGCAGGAAGAATTTCTAATATTCAGTTGAGAATACTGAGAATACCACTCCCCACTTAATGATCTTGTATTCATTTTGTGGGGAAAGGCAATATGATATAATAGATAGAGCTCCGACCTCAGAGGCAGGAGGAGCTGAATTCAAGTTTTACCTCCAATGCAAGCTGGTCTGTGTGATGTGACGCGAATAGAATGTGGCTCTGGGCAAGATTGAGTGTTTGCTGCTTCATCTGAAAATGAGGCAAGAGATCCCTGCTTTATCTATCTGGATTTGGAGAAGGGGTCAGGTCTGAAAATCAAATAAGACTTATCTCAGTGAAAGTGCTTTGAAAAATATAAATGTGGACTTCTAGAAATGTGTACTGTTACGGTTTAATTGTCAAAAACTCTGAGTGTTACTGAAGCTAATCTGAGATTTCTGCTGTTTCTTCTTGAAGCCAGCCAGACCATCAGCCACACCCGCCAGTTCAGTCACCCCACCAGCTGATTCAATGGAAAAGCCCTGGCGGGAAGGATGTGGTAACTTTTTGTCAAGTACTTGATTCTGGTGGTGGATGTTAATTGGCCTGTGGTAGGTCTTTTCTCTGCTTGTAATTAAGAGGAACTTATAAACCAGGTGCATTTTCACACTGTTAGGAAGTCCAAGAGGCATGAATGAGTCATTTTCTACCCCTTCTGTCTCTATACTATTGGTGAAACACTTCCCTTTGTACCTATGAGTTCAACACTTTTTTTTTTTTTCGGATCCCAGGATGTGTCTTGTGTGTGACTTATCCCCTTTCTTCTGAAGGCATCCTTGAAGAACTTGGGTGTGGGGCTGGGGTTGGGGGCTAACTGTCTCTTCTAACCATACCTCAGGGAGATATCTCCTCCCAAACTTATGACTTTCTTCTTGTAGTGGTCCTTAACCCGAGGTCTGTGAATGTTATAAAATATATTTTGATAACTCTATTTCAATACAACTGATTTCTTTTATAATCCTATGTGTTTTATTTTATGTATTAAAAATGTTGTTCTGAGAAAGGGTCTGTAGGCTTCACCAGACTTCCAAAGGGATCAAAGGTTAAGAATCTTATATATGTAGGATCATATGGACAGCAACACATGCTTGATTTTTTGATAAATTATTCCATTAGTGGGTGTATAATAATAATGCTTATATAGGACTTAACTATGTGCCCTACTAAGTGCTTTACAATTATTATCTCATTTGATCATCACAACAACCCTGGGAGGTAGGAGTTTTGTGTGTGTGTGTGTGTGTGTGTGTGTGTGTGCGTGCGTATGCACAGATGTATTGCCTATGCCTATAGGCTAGATACCCTTCAGAAATCATTAACAGAAAGTTTCCATATACAATAAAAAATTCATAGCAGCATTCTTTTTTGTAGCAAAAGCTATAAAAATTAGAAACAAAATGGGTATAATGGCTAAACATATTCTGATATATGAATGTGATAAAATATTTACTGTGCTTTAAGAAATGTCAATTAGGAATTCAGAGAACTTGGAAAGACTTGTGTGAATTGATGCATTGCAAAGAGATTAAACCAAAAAGAACAATATATACAGTTACTATAATAATGAATGTGAAAACAATACTAAAATTCAGTACACTTGAATAATAGAGATCAATCTGCATCGCAGAGAATAGAGGTGGAAACATACCATCCTCCCCTTAGTAGAGAGGTGAGAGACTGTGGGTATGTAATGTTGTATCTTCTCTTAGATGTAGTTGTGTTATTTGGGCTTTGTTCAGACTTTCCATTGTTACGTGGAAAGATTCCACTGTATATGTGCATGTATTTCTGGATGGGGGCAGTGTAAATTAGGAAATGATTATTCTGATAGTTTTAAATGGACATAAATATAGTATCAGGAAGCGTCAAAGTTGGAAGACAGTATCAGAATGGATACTTGAAACAAGAATCCGTTTTCCAACATTAACAAATGCTCATGCAGCCTTCTTTTGGAATCATCAGCAACTACCTCTTTAAGACAGTCCATTCTATTTGTACATTTCTAATTGTTTTCAAAGGATTTTAGAGACCTTCTAATCCCTATCCCTGCATTTACTATAAGGAAACCGGCTCAGAGAGGGGTAGAGTTAGAAAGTAGTGTTCAATAGAATCAGGTCTCAAACCTAGGCTTTCTGATGCCAGATACAACATCATTTTCTCTCCAGAATCCTGCCTCTTGCATTCATGAGCCAAAGTCTGCCTCCCTTATAATTTCTACTCTTTGTTCCTAGTTTTGTTCTCTGGGGCCAAGCAGAATAAGTCTAATCCTTCTTCAATGTGAAAACCTTTCAAATATTTCAAATAGTGTTGTTTTCCTTCTATTTTCTCTTCTCCAAACTAATAATCTAGATTTCCTCATGGTTTCCAGTATTCTTGTTGGCCTTCCTGACTTGTTCTGGACTTCTTCCAGCTTGTCAATATCCTTACTAAAATGTGGTGGCCAGAACCAGACACAGAACTCTAGATGTGGTGTGACCTAGATAGAGGACATTGGGACAATCTCTGCTTTAGCCTTTAATGTATCTTACAATGACTTAGATTTTTTGGCCATTACTTCACATTGTTGATTTTTAGTAAACTTTTGTTCCATGAAAACACCCATGTATTTTTCACATGAATTGTTATCTAGACATACCTTCCTATTTCTCTGCTTGTGTAGTTGATTTTTTAAAACCCAAGTACGTGTTACATTTATCCGCATCAAATTTCATATTACATTCAACCACTTTTCTCATCTGAGATCTCTTTTTGATCCCATTTCTGTTCCATACCTCCTCTATTAGCTTGTAAACATGTCAAGGGCAAGGACCATCTTTAGCTTTTCTTTGTATGCCCAGCACTTAGCATGGTGCCTGGCATATAGTAAGAGCTTAATGAATACCCATTGACTGACTGTCAGCCCATATGCTAGCTAACTCCTACTCCCCACAGTTTTAAATCCTACACAAATTCATTAAATGTGCCATCTATTCTTTGATCCAAGTCATTGATGGTACTGATTAGCACAGAGCCAAGCAGAAACTCTATTTGTGAACCTTCCTTCAAGTTGATAGTGACCCATTAATTCTTTGGGTCTCATTTATTCAGCGAGTTTTGATTCCACTTATCTCTGCTTCATTTACCCCATATCTCTGTATGCTGTCCACAAGGATAACAGGACATCCAGTTTGAAGTATCTCGTCTTCAGGGGAGCCTGGTATATAGTAGATATTTCATAAATGCTTGCTGATTTGGTGCAGATCTGCAGCTTAGGAGACTGATAGAAAAATGTCTAAGATATAGTCTCTGGTTCCCACCCTCAAGGAGTTTACAAGCTATTTTGGGAAACAAGACATAAATAAAGGAAGTGCTAATTGAGAATACAAGTTAATAATAACAAAAACTCACAGTTACACAGCACTGGTTTCCTCATAAGGACTCTGTAAAGTAGGAAGTAAAGTGGTACTGCTCCATTTTGAAAATAAGGCAGCTAGGTCTCAGGAGAGTGAAGAGACTTGTCCATGGTCAGGTAATAATCACAACAATAATAATAGTTATTATCAATAACAAAACTAATAACAATAATAAATTAGCAACAATTATTATTATTATAGCTAGCATTATTATATATTATAGCATTTATATAACCACTTTAAGGCTTGCAAAGCATCTTACAAATATTCTCATTTGCTCTTCACAATAACCCTAGGAGGTTGGTGCTACTATTACCCCCCCATTTTACAATTGAGGAAGCTGAGGCAAAAAGAGGTGAAATGACCTTCCCAGTATCACACAGCTAGGAAGTATCTAAGGCTGAATTGAAATTCAGGTCTTCCTGATCACAGACCTGGAGCTCTAGCCACTGTGCCACCTACCTAGCATGGGTAAGTGCCAGATCTCTCATTTTTGTGTTTCCCGAGAAATTATGGCCCCCTGGTAGAAGACCCTTTGTCTGTTTCTATTTGGGAGAAGCCAAGAAGCTGGCTTCAGTCATTGGAATTAGGAAAGGGAGCTACTGCTGATGAGAATTATCTAATTAGGATGGCAGAATTGAACTAGATTGAAAAAGCCCTAAATCGAGATGGCTTTGATGTTCACCCAAGTGTATGCCTTACAAGTACCTCCTCTCTAGTCCCTCAGTGCCATTGCCAAGGAAGTTCATATCTTTCCCACTATGATTCTCCCATCTGATTTTCCAACTAACCCTCTCCCTTCACTGAGCTGGTACGCAGGAATGTGTAATCCAAGACTCACCGCCATTGTCGTGGTAGCCAAAAGCCAGTACCCTGGTAGAGTAATGACCCTGGCATGTTCCACTTCTGCCTGGCTCACTAGTCATCTTCCATATAAATCAGAATAACCAGGAACGTACTTTTTACCAGAAACTTGCTGCCAGTTGAAAAGTTTGCCAGAAACAAGGGCAACAGAGAACATTTGTCTTCCAAATCACCAAAGACTGCTTGCTAAGGAAGCCTGTTAAACCCAGGGTGGCCGGCCCTCATGCTGAACATGCTCCTGTCTCTGGAGCTGGGATGTTTTTCCTCTTCCTTTCTTTCTCAAGGAAATTGCCTTCCATAAAACTAGCTTTCCGACACCTCACAGTGTCATGCAGCCATGCAAGCCCTCTTTCCTGGGGATATTCTTTAATAGGGAACTCCATCAAGTTCCCTGCTTGGTGCTTCGAACACATCCCAGTCGCTCATAAAACTTTTTAGCACCCTTTATGCAAGAGCAATTGAGCAGGCTTCATAAAAATCCCATTCACCAAATAAGAGCTGCAGCTTTAAAACTTGCGTCCCTGCTGGTATAACCCAAGCGGCTCGGTGCATCGCTAAGTAACAGTTTGGGTGACTTACTGAATGGTGCACGGCCAAGAGGAGAGCCGTGGGTGAATGGCAGAGATCTAGTTTGGGAACATCTAGGCCCAATGGAGAGTGGTATCTTTGATGGGTCGCTGGAGACATTATGGATGGAGAGACATGATGGGGACTGCATCCCCTCCTCACTCTGTGCTGCTTGTTAGTTCTAAGAGGTGTTGGGGTTGCTTTTACAGGTTTTGTTTATTCTCTCAGTTCAAGCATTATTAACCTTTTTTATGCCTGACAGTCTAGTGAAGCCTTCTTCAGAATGATAATAATTAAATAACAATAGCACTTATATAGCATTTTAAGGTTTACAAAGTGCTGTACATGTTATTTCATATGATAATTTGATTACTAGAATAATATTTTAAACATATAACACATTAGGATTATAGAAGAAACCAATTGTATTGAAATATAGCTTTTCAAAATACTATTTTTAAAAACAGGTTTATGGATAGAGCACCAGACCTGGAGTCAGGAGGACCTGAGTTCACTCAGACACTTGACACTTACTAGCTTTGTGACCCTGGGCAAGTCGCTTAACTCCAGTTGCCTCACAAACAAATAAGCAGGTTTACAGATCCCAGGTTAAGAACCCCTCTCTTAATTGATCTTAGCCTCTCGTGTATAGAATGTAAGCTCTTGGAAGGCAGGGATCATTTCATTTTGTTTTTGTATACTCAATGCCCGGCACAAAGGAGACTTTAAATAAATGTTTCCTGATTGATTTTTACAAATTACTTACATGTAAATTTGGAAAGAGTTTTATATGGTGGAAAATGATTACCAAATTCTGAGAAGTTATTTCTGAACTATATAGTACTTTGCAATTGAGAATGTGCTATTCTCACAATAACCCAATGAGATGTGTCATTTAAACATTTTTCCTCCCTTTTTGAAGATAAAGAAATTCAGGCTTAGTAGTCACATAGCCAGTTCAGTAGAAGAATCAGGACTTGAACATCCAACCTTGCTGATGCTAGGGTCAGCAAGGCCTTCCCCTATACCACACCTTTTTTCTTTAACAATCAGCTGCAGTTCTGTGAATCTTTGAATAATGATTCCATCCATTTCTAAGTCTGGGTTCTTATATGTTGAAGTTTCTTAAAACTAGGCCCACATCAACTCAGTTCAATATTTAAAAACACCTCTTAAGCACTATCAGATGTATGCAAAGCACTAGAGTTGCAAATGTATCACCGAGAGCACCCCACTATTACATAAAGGACCACCAAAAAAGCTACTCCAGGTGTGAGGTACTCTGTGGGTCCGTGGACACTCAAAACTAAATTTCACAAACCCTAATAGAAGTGTTTATTTCTGCTAATTACCCAGAAGAAATAATTAATTCAAAGTAGAGGTATTCAATGAACTAGCATAGTCATAAAAATTACAATGAAAACTTTTTCCCTTAAATTTTGGGCACACTCTCCCACAGTTTTCCATGATATCAGTTAGAAGGGTGTATACATATAGGGATCATGCATAGGGGCACACACATAGGGAACATGCGTAGCCTGGCACATGCATCCAAGAACAAGACATGTGTTAGATGCTATCCACCACATAGTCTCTTATGACATCATTATACCACTCTCTAACTTTCTCTCTGATGACATCATCATATACTCTCTCTAAACCTCTCTTTTCTTTTTTTCTGTCTTCTTCTTTTTCTCTTTCCTCCCTTTTCTCCTTCTCTCTCCTCCCTAACTATCTATTGTCCCTCACTCTACCCTCTTTCTCTCTCACCCCCGAGCTTTTCTGTTGGTATCATGGATGCCCTTTGAATTGCTCTCTGCTACTAGATTTGGAGCTTCATCTCTTCAAGGACTCCTACTGGCCATCTCACTTCTAGTCTTTTAAGATGTAGTAACTAGAAAGCCTCTCCTTGATAAGGGCAGATTCGCAGTTCTTTAGTCATAGCTAAAGGCCAAGAGTTACTAAACTCAGATAATAAAAGCAAATATGAGTGTCGTAAGCTAACAAATCTTTTCTTTTAAAGACCTTGTGTTGAGGGCTGAAATAATATCCTTTGTCTCAGAAGCTGACTTGGTGTTAAAAATTCCAAGGCTCCTTTGGCTTGGCATATGAATGAATTTGAGGCAGAGCAAAAAGTACACAAAATAAAGGGCATTGTTTTCTACCCACTTAGCCCATGTCCCTGCATTATTTAACATTTGTTTATCAACAGAAAACCCCTTAGCTGTATCTTGACCTGAGAAATATCTCCCTTTCTCCCTACACAAAGATTTAGCTTTCAAGAAGCTTCCAACCTAATAATGAGAAAGTTTCATATCCCTTACACAAATTAATTTTCACAGAAGGGAAAGTATGATAGTCAAGGGAAAGACCCAGGTCAAATGGTTTTAGGAATTTGAGGACAGACAAATCATTTCTAACTTTCCCAAAGTTTTCCCAACTTTTCAAATCAGGAAAGCATCATGAGAGAGGTAACATCTGAATTAGACCTAAAAGAAAGATAGTGGATTCAAAGAGCAGACACTGGGAGGATGGGGAAGAGGAAGAAAAAATCTGTTTTAAGCTTAGGTGTGGGGTAAACAAAAACAGGAAAAAGCAAGATGAAGATGTCATGTGACTAACAGTCCATATTGGCTATAGCATAGAATAATTAAGTACGGTATTATGAGACAAGGTTGGAAAGATAGAGTAGAACCAGATTGTGGAGGGTTTTCAATGCTAGCATCAGATGTTTATATTTTATTTAGTACATAATTTGAAACTACTGAAAACATTTGACCAGAAGAGTGATGTGATCAGAAGTGGGAATTAGGAAGATGAAGAAATAGATGATATGCTTATGAAATTCTCAAATGAAATGAATATGAGAAGGAGCCAGAAATATTTCTACAAACTGGAACAAATGAAATCAAGCTAATGAGGTTTTTAAAATACATTTTATTGATATCTTTAATCTTTGTATCACTGTCATTTCCCAACTTCCCATCCCCACTGAACCTACTTGTATGACAAATAAAAACAACTAGGGAAAATAGCTCATATTGAGTTCTTCTCTAAGAGTATCTACTGCATTGTATCATCATCACTTTTCTGGAACCTTAACTCTTTCTCAGAGTTTTTCCTTTTAGTGATCTTTTCATTAATATTGTCATTATCATTGTATATATTTTTTCTTTGTTCTCCTTTGGAGAACCAAAGTCTGTCATTTGGAAGAAGGATTAGCTTTCTTCCACATGGCCTCTGAGTGAAGATTTAGGACCAAGGACTGGTCCTTCTAGGGAGACTGATTTTGGCTCCACGTGAAGAATAAATAGTGATTAACAATTGGAGCTGGCCAAAAGATTAGTGGGCTGCCTTAAGGGAAGGGATAATAAGGGAGTTCTTATTGGAGGACAACTAGTTGGCACAACAGAGAGAGCATTAGATTTGGAATCAGGAAGACTGGAATTTGAATCCTACCTCAAACATTTATTATCTGTGTGACCCTGGGCAAGTCACTTACCCTTGCTCAGCATGTTTCCTCATTTATAAAGTAGAGATAATAATAGCACCTACTTCCCAGAGTTATTGTGAGGATCAAATGAGATAACATATATAAAGTGCTTTATAAACTTTAAAGTACTATATAGATGTTTGATATTATTATTTTAATTAAGTTTTTATTAATATTTTTTGTTTTATATCACCATGGTTATCCCCAATATTCTTCTTCCTTCTCTTCCCAGAAAGTCATCTTATATCACAAATAGTACTTTTTTAAAGGGGGAAAAAGCAACACAACTGATCGATATATTGGAACAAGTCTGAAAATATGTGCAATGTGTAATACCTGTGGACCTCCCACCTCCAGGAAGGCTTGATTGGGAGTATCCTCTCATAGCTCTTCATTTGAATCATGCTTTATCTTTATGATTTTGTTAACATTCATTTTTGATTTTTGCATGTGGGGTTGTTCTTTTCATTTACATTGTTGTAGCTATTTGTGTCTATCATTTTCTTGACTCTACTTACTTCACTTTGCATCAGTTCATGGAGATCTTTTCAAACTTCTCTGTATTCATCACATATATCATTTCTTACACCCCAGTAGTATCCCATTACATTCATCTACCGTGATTGGTTTGGCCATTCCCCAGTCAATAGGCATCTACTTTGTTTCCTCTTCTTTACTATCACAAAAGGTACTGCTACAAATATTTTGGTGTATTTAAGGACTTTTCTCTTTTCAATGGCTTCCTTGGAATATAAGCCCAGTAATGAAGTCTATGTTTCAAAGGGTATCAGTATTTTAATCACTTTATTTGCATAATTCCAAATTGCCTTCCAAATTGGTTATACCATTTCACAGCTCCACTGGCATGGTATTATTATTCCACAACCCTTCCAATATTAACTACTGCCATTTTTGTCATATTTGCCAATTTACAGGATGTGAAGTGAAACCTCAGAGTTGCTTTGATTTGCATTTCTCTTATTAGTGATTTGGGGGTGTTTTTTCATATGATTATGAATGCTTTGTGATTTTTCTTTTCAGAACTGCTCATATCTTTTGATTACTTATCTGTTGGGGAGTGAGTGTTAGTCACAAGTATACAAATTATTTGTTTATCTTGCATACCAGACCCTTATCAGAGAAATTTGATGTAAAGATTTTTTTTTGTCATAATTTTGTCAAATTCTATAAAGTATCCCCTTGGTAATTTGGTATAGCATTAAAAGTATAAATTAATTTTGGTAGCATTGTCATTTTTACTAAATTGTCACAGCCCAAATATGAGCACTGAATATTGCTCTGTTTAAATTATTCTTTATTTATGTAAGGAACACTTTGTAATTGAGTCTATACAAGTCTTTTGTGTGCTTTGGTATGTTGATCCCCAGATATTTTATATATTTAGTAGTTATTTGAAATGGGGTTTCCCTTTCTATTACTCCTTCTTGGGTTTAATAATTAATTTATAGAAATGCTATGGATTTCTGAGGGTTTATTTTGTAGCCTGCAACTTTTCTGGAACTATTAATTGTCTCTTAATATCTTTGCTGATTCCCCAAGCATAGCTTCATATCCTCAGGAAATAGGAATAATTTTCTCTCTGCTTTACCTATCTTTGTGCCTTTAATTTCATTCTCTCCTCTTACTGTTGTTGCTAACATTTCCAGAACTATATCAATTATGTCAGACAATAGTGAGAGGGACTTCCTGCCCCGCCTGAGCACAAGGGCTATCATGGGGCTTTTGGAATGAAAGGAGGTATAAGAGTGTTGGGAAGAAATAATAACCCTCCCCCACAGGGGCAACTTGATCTTTTCATGAGAATCTGCAACCAGTGAATGGACCAGGTCCACGATGAGTAAATGACCAATAAAATAATCATTGAGATTTCCTTAAGCTTGAGTGTAGTTAAGCTTTCTTGGGTTTCTAGGGGATACCGTATGTGTATAGGTTATAACTTCATGGAATAATAGCATCTTTCGAATATCACTGTTGGAAGGTAGCTCAGAGAAACATCATGAGTCTGAAAAGGGATTTCCTTCTCGGCCCCATACAAGTAGGCATACACCCTTTGCTTGGAGACCTCCAGGAATGTACAAGTCAACAAACATTTATTAAGTGCTTACTAGATGCCAGGCACTCTGGATACAAAGGAAGGCAGAAAGAGTTCTTCACATTCTAATGGGAGAGATAACCTAAATAAATACATAATACAAAGTACATATGGAATAGTTACAGCAAGGCAAATGTTCTTTTCTGCGCTAACTGATGCACCATTCCACTCTCCACAGCACCTGTTCTAAACCTTATTGTCTGTCTTCCAGCATCCCAAGGCATCCCCTCCCCTTGCCTCACTCTCCCAGCTAAGAATCTTGCCTCATACTTGATCAAAAAATTTGGTTCACTAATAGCTCCTCTTTTTCTCCTCTTCTCATCTCACCTTATTCAAACATCTTCCCCCACTATTTCTTCCTTCATTTGAGTCTCACAAGAAGAGATGCCCTTTCTCGTCAAGGTAAGCCCCTCTATCTGTACCCTTGATCCTGTTCCTGTCTTCTCCAACACATTGGCCCCCACTCTCTCATCTTCATTGTCTTCCTATCCACTGGCTCCTTTCTTGCTGCCTATAAGCATGCCCCCATTCTTAAAGAGCTAACACTAGATCCTTCCATCACTAGCTATCATCCTACATGTGGATAAACTAGAGAAAGCTTTCTCACTTCTCTCATTCTCTTCTCAGCTCTACTAGTCATCCAACTGAAACTGTCCTGTCCAAAGATACCAATGATCTCTTAATGGCCCATCTAATGTTCTTTTTTATTCCTCTTTCTTTTTACTCTCTGTAGCATTTGACACTGTTGATAACCTTCTCCTTGAGGTTAATTTCTTCTCGAAGAATTCAAGGCAACTGCTTCTTCCTGGTTCTGTTCCTTTATGTCTAGTTTCTTCTCTGTCTCTTTTGCTGGTTCTTCACCATGCCCATTAACTGGGTGTGTCCCCCAAGGTTCCGCCCCAGGTCCACTTCCTTTTTTCTGTACTATCTTGCTTGGTATCTCATCAGTTCCCACATATATAGTAACCATCTTTATGAAGATGATTTCCATATCTGTAAATCCACTGTCCTAAGCTATAGTCCTGTATCAACAACTACCTTTTAGACATCTCAAGTTGGATGGCCCCCAGACATCTCAGATTCAACATTACCAAAAGCAGAATTCGTTTTCTCTTCCCTCAGACATTCCCCTCATCCAAACATCCCTCTTATTATTAAGGACACTACTGTCTTCCAAGTCACCAAGGCTTGAAACTTTGTTGTTATACTTGACTGCTCACTCTTACTCATTCCATGTGTCCCATCTGTTGCTGAATTTCATCATTTCTACCTTACTATCTCCCATATATGTCCCTTCCTCCCCATTTATGTAGCCATAACCAGAGTTCAGGCCCTTATCACCTTCAAACTGGACTATTGAAATAGCCTGATAATTGATCTCCATTCCTCAAGTCTTTCCTCCTTCATCTTCTAATTGCCAAGGTGATTTTTCTAAAAGGTAGGTCTAGCTACACAATACACACATATGTATGTATATATGTATACACATACATATATATACACACAAAAAATATATATGTATATATGTGTTTATGTATATGTATATATGATATGCACATTATACCACAATGTATATGTGCATGTGGTTGTATATTTATGCATATATGCATGTCTGTGGTTATATGAATGTATATGTGTGTATACATATACACATAAACATATCCATACACATCCCTATTTTTTTACTCTCTCCTTATTAGACTGTAAGCTTCTTGAGGGCAGGAACTTTTTTGTCTTTAAAAAAAAAAATACCCCCAACACTTAACATAGTGCCTGACAGACAGTAAGTGCTAAATAAAAGCTTGTTGACCGGCAGACTAACTAAATGGAAGGTAACCTAAGAGGGAAAGCTTTAAACAATGTTGAGCCACAGGTGGATTTTGAGCAGTAATGATTTGAACCTAATTACATACAGATGAATGTGTTGGGAAGAGTTGGAGGAATTCCATCAGATCAGATGGTTTTGAAAACCAACCCTAAGATCGTAGGGTTTAGAGCTGGAATGAGCCCTTAACAACCATCTACTCCAACTCCTTCATTTTATCAATTAGGAATTGGAGACCCAAAGCAGAGAAATGATTCATGAAAGTCACAGAGCTCATGTGATACAGTAGAGCTAAAATGGGGGTCCCAGATCCTCTGGCTCCAAACCCAGCAATCTTCTTTTTACATCAGGCTGCTTCTCACCTGTTATTCCTGTCTTTCTTACTCCCAAGAACAGAGAGGTGGGGAGAGCATAGAACTTGGTATCAGGAGACTGGGTTGTATTCCACATCTAATACTAGCAATGTCATGTTGGACAAGTCACTTAACATCTCTGATCCTTGGTTTTCCTTGCTGTAAGAGACAGGAAATCAAACTTGTGTTTGTTACCTCACAAGTCTGTTGTGAGAAAATATTTTGTAAACCTTGAAGCATTATAGAAATGGAGACTATTGCTATAGAAGTTTACTTTCTTCCTGTGTAGGGAGCTAATGGCCACAAGAGTCCCCTCCTCCTAACTGCCCCCCCATCCTCTCAAATTTCATACCTCCTTCCTTCCTATAGCCTGACCTACAGAGAGTTGAGTCAGGCTGGGATAAGTTATATTAGACCCATAGATCTGGCTGCTTCTGCTTCTCATCCACCTACTACCCTTTCTTTTCTTCCTTTTGTTTCAGGCAGGGGAAGGGAATAAGCATTTATTAAGTGCCTGTTTTGTGCCAGGCACGGTGCTAAGGGCTTTACAAATATTATCTGATTTGATTTTTATCTTAGGAAGACCTGAGTTGAAATTATGCTGCAGACTGACTAGCTATGTAATGGGCATGTCACTGGGAGGATCCTGGGCAGATCCTAATCTATAAAATGGGGTTAATATTATCACCTATTCCACAGGGTTATTCAGAGGAACAAATGAGATAATGTATGTAAAGCTTTTGGCTTACAAACCTTAAAGCACTTCACAAATGATAGTTTTTATTATTGTTTATAATATTGTTCCTCTTCTTTTTCCTTTCCTGTCCTAGATGAGTTCATATGACGGTACCTAATCATCCCCAGAGAAACAATTAAATTGAAAGGAATTGGAAAGTGCTAGGCTGTCAGCTAGACTCATCTTTCTGAGTTCAATTCTAGCTTCAGACACTTATTAGCTATGTGACCCTGGGCAAGCCTCTTAACCTTGTTTGCCTCAGTTTCCTCATCTGTAAAATGAGCTGGAGAGGGAAATGGCAAACCACTCCATTATCTTTGCCAAGAAAACTCCAAATGGGATCACAGAGAGTTAGACATGACTAAATAACAATAACAACAGACTGTCCACAGTGAAAACTCTTCAGCCATGGGCTCGGGTGACTTTTCTGTACAAGTAGTTCAAATATTTAAAAAAAAAAAAGTCAAAGTCAATTACTGACAAACCTCTTTCTATATAAATCTGGAGGTCAGCGCTTCTCAGAGGACAGGCAGTATAACTACCTCAGAACATGACCTGGAGGCTATGTGGGTGGGTAAGAAAGAGTTTATAAGGATCAGATTCTTCTCCAGGGATTCCAAAGGCAACAGTCCCTGAATGTAAAAGTCTAAGATAAGAAACCATCAAATCATTTCCTATCTCAGAAACAACCTAGTTCAACTCACTCATTTTACAATGGTCAAAACTGAGACCCAGGGAAGGGAAGTGATGTATAAAACCTTAAGATTTAGGACTGGGAGGGAAGACCTAGTCTAGTACTTTCATTTTACATATGGGGAAAGTGAGGCCTAAAGAGTGATAGTGACTCACCTGAGCAGGTGACTCATTTGAAACAAGTAAGTAGCATAGGTGAAACTTGAATACAAATCTTCTGACTTCACATTCATTGTACCCTACATGTTCCTCCCCTATCCGAGGTCACACCATGAGTTAAGTGGCCCAGCTAGGCCTAAAATCCAGGTCTCTTGACTCTCGGGACATCATTCTCGCAACTAACACTATTAGGCTATTCTGTCTCTATATCCCTTGTTCTTGATGGAAAATAATACCCAATAAGTAAAAAGTGTTATCTAAATGTAAAATATGGTCTTAGTCCATTGGGATCATCCAAGGTGGTTCTAGTTGGGAGATTAGAAGAAGGTTAATGCTTTTGGAATCCCCCTGCCCAGTTCAGTAAGATGACCTCACGAGCAAAGAGTCAGCCTGATTTAGTGCAAAGAGCATTAGAGTCTCAGAGGACCTGGGTTTCTATGTGGTCTATGCTATTGGCTACCTTCTATGATGGTGAGACTCAGGGAGATGGTGAGGAGAGAATATGAGCTAATCTCTTATGTCCTTACAGGAAAGCAGGAAAATGGCCCTTGCCTTTTGCTTAGATATCTGTGTTTTATCCTGATTCTAGATGTATGTTTAAATTTTATGACTTTTGTAACCAATGAATGTGAAAAAAATCAATAAAACTCCCTCTATCATAATAATTCTTGCCCTACTACCTTCATGGAGTTGTTGTGAAGAACCAGGAAGATGATAAGTGTGAAAGCTCTTTGAAAAGCAGAGAGATGCTATATACAAATCTCAAGAAAGTATTTTAGTATTAAGGGAATTCTAACCTCAGAAGAGATAGAGCACTGGGCCTGGAGTTAGAAAGATCTGGATTCAAATCCTGCCTCAGACACTTCCTAGCTGGGTGACCCTAGGCAAGTTACTTAACCTCTGATTGCCTGACAAAATGGATCCACTGGAGAAGGAAATGGCAAACCACTCCAGTATCTTTGCGGAAAAAACAAAAAAGAAAAAACAAATGCACAAAGGGTCAGATGTGACTGAAACAACTCAGCAACAACAACAAAACCTGAGAAGTCATCTAGTTCATGCATGATTCACAGATCCCTGTGTAGATCAGAATTGCCAAAACCCTCCTCCCTAGCCAGGACTACCCAGTATGTGCTGTCTTCCTCCGTTATAGTGTAAACAAACCCCTTGAGGACAGAGACTGTCTTGCTTGCTTACTAGATCTATACCAGAATATACGCCTATAGGATACCAGAAATACCCCCACAGAAAAGCCTGTGTTCTGAATCATCGCAGCATTCCCCTTCTATCTGCTACTCGGGGGTCAGGGACAGAAGAGGTCTGTTGTCTGCCTTTTGATTCAAGAAATCACAAGGTTGAATTGGGTCATCAAACCTCAGTGACTCCAGCCACTTGAGATGAGTTTGCTGTCAATGAGGAGGAAGTGGTGAGAGTCTGATGTCACTGCTTTTGTGAACCAGAAGGATCAGAAACCATTGTCCTTCATTTCTCTTCCCCTATCTGGCTCTATGACCTTGGACAGGTCTCTTAATGTCTCTTCAATAACCTCTTCCAGTCCCAGTTACCACCTCTCTAAAATAAGGGCATCCAATGAGACAATCTCTAAGATCTCTTTCATCTCTGATATTCTCCCTTGCGTTATCATACATTTTAGGGTCCTTTCCAGAACTGATATTCTGAGCTCTTTGCTACAGTGTTCTATGGGACAGGTTGTAACATTTATATTCTAACATCCTTCTAGCCCCAATAAATGATGCTCTACATTCTAATGTTTTGTGTAACAAGATTCTAACTCTTTAAGCGCTACCATTTTTATAAATAAAAGAATGTGCATTTTAGAATGTGATTATGTTCAGTATAAACCATTAAGTTCCGTATGTCCTAAAAATCCTTCTCTTATTGCTTTGGATATATGATAAATCTTTTCACCCTACAACACCTTGAGCAGTGCGAACCAGTGGAAATTATTATTATTTCTGTTATTGTATAAGCTTGTACAACCTTATGATACCTAGAACAATGCCAGGTACACCTGCAAAGCTTTGCTAGATTGAATAATCAGGCCCAGTTTGTATTTATTCCTCAATCTGTAAAACCTCAGAGGATCGTCCTTTGGAAGAAAGAATCGGACCAGCAGTTTTAGCATTTCTCTGCACTGCAACCCCTTGAATCAATGCCCTGCACTCATGAAGGGGATGGTTCCTTAGGGACAGTCTCTTAGTATCTATTAATAAATTCATCTAAATATTTTCTGTACCATATCAGACAGCTGGATATTCAGGATAAAGTTTGGTTGGTACAGCATGAGAAACTATAGTGATGTGGCTAAGATGTTGTAGATTACATGTTGGACCTGAAATGAGGAGATGTGAGTTTGCATGTCAGTTTAGATATGACTAGCTAAGTGACCATGGGTAATCCAAGGGCTTCAGTTTCCTCAACTATAAAATGTAGCTAATACTTGCCCTTCTGGCATCATATGATTTCTATGAGGACAGCATTTTGCAAAATCTAAAACAGTATATAAATGTGATTTGTTATCATCATTATGGTCAGGAAGATTAAGCAACAGAAGAAGCAACAGAGGAAAGAATGTTGGGCTTAGATTCAGGAGAGATCTACTTTTAAGTCTCCCTCCCATGTTAACTAATTATGTGACCTTGGACAAATCACTTCACATATAAAAGGGAAATAAGAATACTCAGAAATACCTACCTCACAGGTTATTGTGAAGTATTTTGTAAACTGTAATCACTTTAGACAGGTATCACAGCGGTTAGGAACCTGGCCCTGGATTTAAGATGACCAGAATTCAAATTTGGCCTCAGATACTAGCTATGCGACCCTAGGCAAGTCACTTCACCCTGTTTGCCTCAGTTTCCTCATCTGTAAAATGAGTTGGAGATGGAAATGGCAAATCCCATATGGGGTCACAAAGAGTTGGACATGCCTACTTTACTAAACAATAATAACTTACTAGCTATCTGACCCTGTGCAAGTCATTTAACCTCTGTCTGCCTCAGTTTCCTTAACTGTAAAACGGGAATAATAATAGCACCTACCTTCCCTGGTTATTGTGGGAATTAAGTGAGATATTTATAAAGAGCTTAGTTTAATACTTAGTGCATAGTAGGCACTTAATAATTATTTTTTCCCTTCCCAACCCTCCCCCCCCCACGGGATTTAGAGATGGAAGCAGACTAATCTAACCCCTGTTGAAATTAAATGACTTGCCCAAAATCACATAGTAAGAAACACTGCCAGGATTTAAGAACCTCTGACTTCAAATCCTCTGCTTTTGTCATTTAAAAAAATAGTATGACAGGGAAAATGAAATGTTAAAGCTATTCTCCTCTCAGCATTCTTCCTTCTCCAACTAGGGTTTTTAATACTGAAAGAAAAAAAAAAGAAAAGAAAGGAAAGGTAGGTCTGAATTACTGTCATCTCCCAAGCAGAAGCCAGTAATAACCCCAGGACTCAATGACTATCAGGCATGGGGGATTGAATTTGTGTTGAATAGACCTACTTCCTTAAGAGTTGTGGAAGTTAATAGCTTACAATTTTTCAAATTTAAGAAAATCCATAGTTGTATCAGCTTTATCACTTAGGTATTATTGGAAAATCAAATAAAACTATTTTCCTAAAATGGACCTTGACCTTCACCCCTGCTTACCTACTCCAGTGCCAGGAAGCCACTGTCTCCTCAGATAGACCATTCACTCCAAACTAAAGTAATTCTGATTCTTAGAAAAATAGTCCATCGCCTCAAGTCTCAGTCTGCCTCTTATGGTGGCCACCCATTGCCTTAACTCTGTCAACCTTTCAAATACTTGGAAGCTGCTATTAGGCATTCCCTAAATCATTGTCAAGTTCAGCATCCTCAGTTTCTTCAGCTGATCTTGATACGGCATAATCTACAGGCCCTTCATCATCCTAATCTTCCTTTTCCATGTCATCTGCTTCATCAATGTCTTTCGTAAAATAAGTAGCCCAGAGCTGAAGGAATACAAGATTCCAGATGTGGTCAGACTGCATCTGGAGGGCCAAATACATTGAGACTATCAGGTCCTTAGACCTGGACACTCTGCCTTTCAGGGCAGCATTGACTATTTTAACAGCTCTATATCCAATGCCTATCAATCACTAAACATTTATTAGATACCTACTGTGTGCCAGGCAATGTGTGAAGCACTAGGGATAAAAAAAGACAAAAGACAGTCTCTGCCCTTAAAGAGCTTACAATCTAATAGGAGAGACAACAAGCAAACAAATACAAAGCTATATACAGGATAAGTAGGAAATAACAGAGGGAAGGTACTGGAATTAAGAAGAGTTATGAAACGCTTCCTGTAAAAGATGAGATTTTAAGGAGCAGCTAGGTGGTGCAGTGGATAGAGCACTGGCTCTGAAGTCAGGAGGACCTGAGTTCGAATCCAGCCTCAGACCAAACACTTGACACTTACTAGCTGTGTGACCCTGGGCAAGTCACTTAACCCCAATTGTCTTAAAAAAAAGATAAGATTATAGTTGGAGCTTCAACTTATAGTCTAATAAAATCAGATCTTTTTTCAGATGAGTGGCTAGCCTTGCATTCCCCATCTTGTATTTGCAAAGTACCCCAGGTACTCCTTTTAGTGTTGGACTTGGAACAGGGAGTCTTGAATTCAGAGCCTGCCTTAGACACTCACTAGCTGGGATGATCTTGGGCAAGTCACTAATTTCTCTCAATTTTGGTTTCCTTATCTAGAAAATGGAGATAAATTGCCCTTTGCAGGGCTGTTTATAGGATCAAATGAGATAACATAGATAAAGAATTTTGCAAATCTTAAAGTTTTATATAAAGTTATCATCATCATCATCATCATCATCATCATCATTATTATTACTGTTGTTGTTTTATTAGATTCAGCCTAACATTTTCATTTATTTAGATTGTGTGCTTTTTTGGTGGGTTTTTGTTTGTTGTTGTTTTTTGGGTGCTAGATATCAGTTATCCCTTCCAACTTTGGGTCATCTGAAAATTTGGTCAGTATACCAACTATGTCTTTTTTCAAGTCATTAAGAAAAAATTTAAACTGCAGGGCCAAAAAGATCTCTGGAGTGTTTTACTTGGAACCTTCTTCCAATGGAATGTCTTAGGCATCTCTGCTGAGCCTTGCGCTGTTTACCATTATCAAATAAGATAATCTATATGGAATATTTTGTAACTTACAGAGTGCCACGTGACCAGCTCATCTCTTTCTCTCTAGTATTTCTTTTATGACAAATTTTACTGTTATTTGCCAGATTTTCTCATTGCTTCTTAGTTATAGTCTCTTCACATCCCCCATATACCTCTTAATTGCACTATGCATAAGACTGATTTTTAATTCTATGGAAATTATGGCATTCTAGGTCTCTCTGCTATACAGAAACACCAGTAGAATGCTGGTATTAAAAAGATGGGCTTCTTCTTCTGTGTAAAGTCATTAAAAGACTTTTGTTATTTCCTGAAAATAATCCAAGCTGTTTTCCTTTCCTGTTCAACTCCAGATACTATTGTTTGCATAGGACATGGTATTGGTTGTATCAAGTCCAAACACTGCAGAGTCTCCTAGAAGAGATCTGTAACATCTCAAAAAAGGTTGGCCTAACCATCCACATAGAAAAGACTAAGTGGATGAAGAATGTCTACTGTCCATATTTCAATATGAATTTGGATAAACAGCCTATAGAGCTCGATAAAACTTGTCCATCAGTACTCATCTATCTTGGACAGACAATAAAAATAGACAATGAGATAGGCTCAGGAGAATAGGCTGGGTTGAAATGCCTTGTGTTTAAAATCATATCCCCTTAATTTACTGGAAGCTTCTTAAAGTCAAAGACTGTGTA
Organism: Vombatus ursinus; assembly: GCF_900497805.2. Taxonomy (NCBI): domain Eukaryota; kingdom Metazoa; phylum Chordata; class Mammalia; order Diprotodontia; family Vombatidae; genus Vombatus; species Vombatus ursinus. Next base: position 17,196,009 of record NW_020945437.1, read on the forward strand.
CTTATTTATCTGTATATCTTCGGTGCCTTGCTTAGAAGGCTTCCATGGTCCACCCTCCCAAAAAGCTGCTAGTGTTATTCTCTCTAAGATTATGTTCCATCTCCTCCATATTTATCTTATATGCTCTGAGTTAAAGAGTGTGTCCCAAAAGCTTGAATGGCATAATGAAACTAAAATTGGACTAAAATTCAAAGGAGACCTGAGATTTAAATTTGTTTCTGGTGCTTCTTAGCTGTGTGATGAGTCATTCACCCTCTCTGAAACTCAGGTTCCTTGTCTGAAAAGTGGGGACAATAATATCTGTGGCACTTACCTCAGGAGACTATTGAAGTGATTGAGTAAAATAATACATACCCAGTATTTTGCACTTACTGGTTATTACTATTTCACAAGACAAGCGTTCCAGTATTTGAAGTACATTCAATAGCATGTCAGAGACCATCTAGTCCAACCCACTCATTTTATGGAGGAAGAAAGTGAACCCCCAAAAAGAGGAGCAAGTCCCCCAAAGACACACAACGAAGACTAGAATCCAGATCTTTTGACTTCTACTTTGTTTCTTGTTCCTAATTAACTTTTAGTTTTCTTCTCTACAGGTTTAAACAGCCCTAAAAAGAGTGGGGGATGCAGGAAAAAGTGTCAGAAATCCAAGTTCAAATCCCGGTTCTACTATAATTTTGCTCAGTGACCTTGAACAAGTCACTCCTCTGTGGGTCTCAGGTTCCTCCTCCATAAACCACAACAGTTGAATTAGATGGATCTCTAAGCCTCTTTCTAGCTCCTATATTTAATGAGTCTGTGATACCTCCCTTCTATTTTCCTACCTGTTAATCACTTTTTGTTGTTACACGCCCCCATCTCTCCTTGTACTTTATAAAACATGGTGCCCTGAAATGAAAACAGGCCTTATGCAAGAGTCTGACTAATCCAGGATGCTTTCCTGACCCTTGCCTGTCAGCTTCCTTGACTGTATCTCAGTGTCCTGATAGATCATCTGAGAAGTGCGCTGTGCTTCTGACTCATATTCAGCACATGGTCCACTATGACCCTTCTCTACATTATTATCATCATTATCATTCTCTTTAAGAACAAAGCTGTCTCATGTGGATAGCAATGATCTGTACTTTTCAAAGATGTTTCTCATACTTCAGAGCCCTTAAGACTTTTACACTGACTCATCCCACCCTGTTTATTTCTAGTCCTTCCTAACCATGCCTCTGGGAGGTGGGGCACAGAGGGATTAGAGGAGAAATCCTAATAAGCCCTTATACTTATCTAGGGCCCTCCCTCTTTTCCTTCTTTCTTTCATATCTCTTTAGAATTTCACAACAGATTGTGGGGAAGGAAGAGAAGGTATTATTATAATCCCCATTTGGAGGTAATGAAATTAAGTTCCAGTTCATCCTCTAATTCCCTTCACAAAATTGGGCAGGTCACATTTTCCCCATTAGGGCTGCAGTATACCCCTCTAAATTGAGGGGATTGAATGCAGTCATCACTAAGCTTCCTTTCATTGCTAAGAATCTGTGATATGAACAGTTTACAGTAACTTGCCCAGAGACACAGAATCAACCATCCAAGTGGGAGGGAACAAAGGTTATTTATACCAAACAGAACCCACAGAATTCTTTTTTTCAACATTCCTGAAAAGAGGTTGCCGCGCCCCTGGCCTTTGCTTGAAGATTTCCAATATTTCCCTGGCTCCACTCCAAGTTTCTTCCCAAAAATTTAATCCATTTGCATAGCTGAGTTTTTTGGGTTTTTTAAGATTAATTTATTTTAAACTTAAATACTAAAACTTAAATACAGAATAAGAAAAGAAAAAGAAACATTATAAACTTAAATATTAAAACTTAAATACAAAATAAAAGAGAAAAAAGCATTACTGCGTGCACAGCAGAACGTAAAAGAGGATTCAAAATACACAGCAATAAATTTCCGTTTCAAGAAAGCCTATATAATAAATACTACACATTGTGTTCAGAGCTGTCCATCTTTTCTTTGCTTCCTTGTAAGTTTTCTTTTGATCTAACATGATGCTGCAATATAGCAAGGGAAGCTAATAGACAAGGGTTAGGAAATCTTCATATTAGTCAGACTCTTGTGTGAGGCCTGTTTCCATTTCAGGGCACCACCTTTTATAGAGTAGGAGCAGAGACCAGTGTGTGATCTGAGTAGAACCACAAAAAATGATTAACAATTCAGGAAGCAAGAGAGAGGACTCGTAGACTCATTAAATGTGAGAGCTAGGAAGAACTTTAGAAATTACCTAGCCCAACAGCTGTACTTTATAGAAGAGGAAATTGTAGTCCAGAAAGGAGAAGGGACCCAGAAGGACAAGGCCATTGAGCAAATTAATGGCAGAGCCAGGATTTGAATGGAGATTTCCTATGCCTTTTCCAGCACCCCACACTCTTGTTAGTTATTTAAACCTGTAGAAAGAAAGCTATGAGATGAGGTAATGAATGCAACCCTTGGCTTAAAGGGCCATTTGGATAGGACTCTCCTCATTGGTGGAGATTGATTGCTCAGTGCCCCATGCCTCTATGAAGGGCAGAGATGGTGAGAGCTGTATAGAAGGGAGATTCTAGTCCTCTGGCTTCCAGCTTCGAAAAGAAAGGCATGGGGTCTCTTGACTTTCTTCAGGTCCCTGAGGAGGGGAGAGAAACACCCTGCTAGAAAAACTGACATGCAGAAGACCCAAGAGTCTCCATCATGTTAGTTTCTTCCTAGAGTCATTCTCTTCTTTCAAGGATCTGAAGGGAGTCAAGGAAGCCAAAAGACCAGGATCTCTTTAGATCTGCTAGAAAAGGGCAGCTCAGTGGCACAGTGGATAGAGTGCTGAGCTTGGAATCAGGAAGACTCATGTTCTTGAGTTCAAATCTGACCTCAGACATTTATTAGCTGTGTGACCCTGAGCAAGTCACTTAACCCTGTTTGCCTCAGTTTCCTCACCTGTAAAAGTAAATGGCAAACCAAACCACTCCAGTATTTTTGCCAAGAAAATCACAAATGGGGTCATGAAGAGTTGGACATGATTAAAAAACAACTCAGTAACCTGCTAGCAAAAGAATTATGTTTGTCCTCATTAGCTCTGGGGGCAGAACTAGGAGTGGTGAGGAAAAGCTGAAAAGAGAGATTTCTTCCCAATAGAAAGTGAAACTTCTTAACCATTAGAGCTTCCCAATGATGGAATGACTGCCTTATAGGGTAGAACTAGGGGTACTTAGTTGCTCTGCTATATAGGCCTTCAAGCAAAGGATGATCACTGATTGGGAATGTTATTAAAGAGATTTATACTTTAAGCAGAAGTTGAATGAGATCATCCTAAAGTCCATTTTCAGTTGTGATTCAATGACATTCAAAAGCCTTTACCAAAAGCCATTACTCATATACAGTCATCCTACCACGGAACATTTTCTGTGAGGACTTCTATTTAGTTTCACTCTGCCCACCACAGTACCCCAACCAAGGAGCTAGAATCCAACAAGAAATTCACTAATGTACCTCACAGCCATGCAAGGTAAAGTTAGTAAGCCAGCTCCTAGTGAGACAGTGCCACAGGAAGAAATGTGTCCTAGAAAAAGATACCACTTCCCCTAGTTCTGGGGTTTATGCATTTGGGCACAAAGCCCTCTCAAGGCTGAAGTGAAGGTCTGTCACTCAGTTATGTCATGGAATAGTTATATCCAAAGGGAAGATGTCCCATGAAGCCAGGAGGAGTGGAATGATAATAATAACTGACATTTTTATAACCCTTTAAGGTCTGCAAAGTGTTTATATATATATATATATATATATATATATACACACACATATATATATACACACACATATGCAAGGGCATTCTCCTTTCAGACTTCAGCAAGTTTTCACGATATAAGGGACAAGTAACGGACAATGAGACATAAAAGCACTTCCTATTCAGACTGCATTTGCACCCTGGAAAGGGTGATCTCCTTTCAGATTGAAGTGTTCATCTTGCACCTTGTAGAGGATATAAAACTTTGAGCCGCCTTATTTTCATCTTGTAAAGGATGTGAAGCTTTGACTCACTCTTAACCTACACATTATCTCATCTGATCCTCGTAACAGCCCTGTGAGGTTAAGTAAATACTATAGGTATTATTGTTTCCCATTTTACAGATAGGAAACTGAGTCTTAGAGAAGTGAAATGACTTGCCTATGGTTGCATAGCTAATATCAGGCAGAATTTGAACCCCTGTTTTCTTCTGAATCCATAATATTCTTTCTTTAAAAAAAAAAAGTATTGATTTTTTTGTTTTTACATCACCAGATTTCCAATGTATGAGTTGCCCCTCCCCATCCCCAAGAGCTGCCCCTTAGAACAAAGAATTAAAGACAAGGGAAAAAAAAGGTTGAAAAAATAGACCAATACATCAAACAAGTCCAATATAACTATGTACCCACAGTCAATTATAATAATCATTAAAAAGTATTTATATAGTATTCTAAATTTCTCAAAGTGCTTTACATAGTTAACTCATTTTATCATCACAATAACCCTGGGAGGTAAGGACTGTTATCATCCCCATTTTACAGATGAAGAAACTGAAGCCAGAAGACGTTAAGTGACTTGCTCAAGGTCACTAACCTAAGTAAATATATGAGGCTACATTTGAACCAGTTTTTCTGACTCCACATCCAGCAGTACTGAGCTGCCTCGTCCACTACTCCCCTGCAAAGAAGAGAGGAAAATGCATTCTCATCTCTCTTCTTTGGAGCTAAACTTTGTCATTATCTTTCCACTCTACCAGTCTGCCTCTGGATTTGTCATTAAAAGACCTAGAATCAACAAGACAGTTCCAAAGGACTTATGATGAAAAGTGCTATACACCTCCAGAGAAAGAACTGATGAAGTCTGAATACAGATTGAAGCAGACTTTTTATTTTATTTTATCATTTTTGGTTTTTTGGCTGTGTTTTCTTTTGCAGCATGGCTAATATGGAAATATTTTGCATGACTGCACATGTATAATCTATATCAAATTGCTTGCCTTTTCAGGGATGGAGGAGAGGAGGAGGGTAGGGAGAGAATTTGGAACTCAAAATTTTAAAAAACAAATATTAAAATTTTGTTTATATATAATTGAAAAAAAAAATTAAAATTAAATGTTAAAAAAATAAAGTACTGCAATTTGATGTTGAAAAACAAAAAATACCTAGGATCCAGTCCCAGATAGACCATTTTTTCAGCTATGTGAGCTTGAGCAAATCCCTTCTCTTCTCTGAGGTTCATTTTTTCTATTTGTGAACAGAAGCATGATCTCTAAGGGCCTTTCTAGCTCCAAATACTTTTGCTCATGTGATTTCACCAAATCTCAGTTTCAGGATCTATAAAATGGCACCAATAACCCCTACACACCTTTGCCAGGGTCATTGTATGTCCCTGGTCCTCTTCAAGAACAAAGGATGAGCAACATCAATGAAGGAAACACTTTATAAGCTATAAAGCACTAAATAAGTGGGCGCTGCTGTTAAGGCACCCACTTTGCCAGAGGTCTGTGCAAAGGCCCCAGGGGTCCACAATCCTTTGAGCTCCTTTTCAAGAGACTGCTGGGCAAGAATAGCCTCCCACTTTGTCTTCTCCCTTCTACTTGACAGCTGCCTCAGAAAGACCCACGCTGACTCAGCCAAAAGCCTCTGTCTTCAACCCCAGTCATTCCTGAAAGAACATTAGATGAGTGATGCATTTGGAAATCTTTGCATTTGAGACAGCATTCCAATAATGCCCTGACTTCCTTGGTTTACGGTGGTCCCCACCGTAAACCAGCTTTATTTTTAACCTGTCTGTATAGTGAGTCTGTGATGAGCTCTTGGGAGGATCGTGGGCTTTAGTGGCGCTTATCAACCCGGTTCTGGATCTCCCCGGTCAGTAGGCTATTAACTGTTTCGTTGCTGGAAAAGTCACCCTACCATCCACCTCTACTGATATGGCCAGGGCAAAGCACTGTGCCTCGCTGGTCCTCTGTTTCAATTCAGTTCAAGTTAACAAACATTTATAAAACTCCTCTTTTGTGCCAGATATGCTGCTGTGAAATGGGGATTCAAAGAGGAAAAATTATTCCCCAAAGTTCCTTCTAGCCCTATATACTATGAGTCTGTATTACAAATGGTAATTATCAAACTCTCTCCTTTTAATTTGACTAAAGAAAAAAAAATCTTTGATATCCCACAGTGCACTTTAGTGGAAAGAAAGTTGGATTTGAAGTCAGAAGACCTGAAGCCATTTCCTAGTAGTTGTATGACTATAGGCACATCACCAGGCCTCTCTGAACCTCAATTTTCTCTTCCGTAAAATAGGACCAACTGCATTCTCATTGCCTCTTGTTTGAGACAGTCTTAGAATTTTCCCCTAGAGAAGGGTTAGTGGAATCGACTGACTTTTCCAAGCACCTCAGAGCTTTCCCTGACTTACATTATTCCTAACCCTGGTTCTGACCTAACCCTGATTCTGCCCACTCCCTACCCCATTTAAAGAAACTTGCTTTATAGGGCACATTGTGCTGGTTGCCTGGCTATGTGGTAGTTATAAAGAGTCCTAGACATGGAATTGGTTTTGCACCGTCTTCACCCAGCTAATAAGGGTCAGAGGCAAGATTCAAACCCAGTTTTGCCTGACTCCAGTGCTGCATTTTTCTAACAGGCCAAGCCGAATACATTAGCAAATATATGTACACGTGCATGAATGAATGTGTGGATAAAGAAAGTTAATTGATGGAAGAGAGAGAACAGAGAGCTGGAAATGCTCTCCAGAAGGTAGGGTTAGGCAGAAGAGTGAAGAGTAAGGGATTTTTTTTTAACATATGGTAGCATTTTTTTAAAATGCTAAAAATGCTTTGGTCTGGGGAAAATAAATACAAGTAAAACTAGATTGGTATCCTGACCTCCAAAGGACTTTCTATCACTAAGAGATTCTAGCCCTGTGCCCTTGCACCCAATGGCAAAGGGTGATGAGAACATAGAAGAGCTGTCTTGTCACCCACTTGCAAATAGAATCACAGACATCAGAGCTACAGGCTTTTTAATGGGTATTTGTTATCTTTTCACCTTCTGACATGGGCACTATCTCTTTCTGGGTTTGGAGGCATTTAGGAATGCAAGGGAACCACTAAAAGTAATTTGTTTAAAAGCCAGGATGAGATAACAGGATTTAATCCTAAAGAGGACCTTTGAGAATATCTGACTGCCTGTGGTATAAGTAAATAGGCCACTGAGCCTGGAGTCAGCGTGACCTGAGTTCAGATCTTGCCTCAGTAATCTTACTGGTTATGTGACCCTGGGCAAATCACAACCTCTATTTACTTCACTTTCCTCATCTGTAAAATGGGGATAACAATAGCACCTACCTTCCAGGCTTCTTATGAAGATCATATGAGCTAATATTTTAAGATCCCTGGCATTAGTAGACACTTAATAAATGCTAGTTTCCTTCCTTTCTTCTTGTCCTTTGCTGAGAAAAGCACTTGGTAATGTGCTAGGGAATGTGAGTTGTTTTAAGCAGGAAGTGAACCACTAACTTTTAGTTCTCACTAGTGCAGGATGAAGTAAAATTGCTTTAAGACATGCTTAATTATAGGGATCGAGGGTAGTCCCTTAGATACATGAAATTATGGGACAAAGATCAAAACTTGGAATGATGTCCCTACCCCCTACCCCCAGGGTACCACCCTAGCTAAAGTCAAGAAATTCCCAGTTCCCCCAGTACATCAAAAGAGCACAATTAAGTTCACTGTGGGGATCCTGCTCTTTCCTCTGAACTGGTCACTGCTGGACATCCAATACTTGGATGAAAAGGGCTTTCCTCCATCAAAGGAGGAGAGTCTCCATGTTTGAATGAGGGGTCATTATATTGGATGTGTCTGCTAAGTGACTCTGATTGTTCTTATTCAGCCCTCATAGAGAAGTCCAGGGAACCAAAGAGAGATGGAAAGGGCTAGAATAAATGACCAAGGGCAACTCAGCAAGTTACCTGGTAGACCAAAGACTACCTGGAGCCATAGAATCTGCAGTGCCTTGTCCTACATACACCCAGGTGTGCTTGGGGTGGAAGAGTGCAAATATAATTAGAGCCCGCATTAATCCAACCCTTTGTAGTTTATAAAGGATAGCCACAGAAACTTACTTCAACTGAATGGGTATTTATTAGGTTCCCACTCTGTGCCAGAGTCTGACAATATGAAGACAAAAATGAATCGTGCCTTTCCCTCACAGAACTTGCATTCTACTGGAGACAAAAAGAATGCAACATGTCCTAAAATAAGCAGATACAAATTATAAAAACATGAAGCATTTTGAGAGATATAACATATACTAAGATAAATAAATATAAATTATATATGAAATAAATATGAAACAATTTGAAGGATGTAACATGTACTAAGCAAATAAAAATTAAATATAAAATATATATTATATTATATGTAATATATAACATATATTATATTATATATAATATATAACATATATTATATTATATATAATATATAACATATATTATATTATATATAATATATAACATATATATAAGCAAGTATGAATTATGTATGAAATAAATATGAAGCAATTTGGGGGTACCATATGTACTAAAATAAGCAAATAAAAATTATATATGAAAAATATGAGGCATTTTGAGAGATATAACATATACTGAGATAAACAAATGTAAATTATATATGAAATAAATATGAAGCAATTTGAGGGGTACATGTACTACGACAAGCAAATAAAAATTATATATGAAATAAATATGGAGCATTTTGGGGCTACAACATGTACTAAAATAAGCAAATATGAAGTACATATGAAATCGATATGAAGCCTTTTGAGGGTGTAATATATACTAAGATAAGCAAATATAAATTACATATGGAATAAATATGAAGCAATTGGGTGGCGGTGGGGTGTCACTAACTATGGGAACCAGAAAAGGCCTTGTGTAGAAGGTGACATCTGAACTTGCCCTTGAAGGTATCTCGGGATTCCAGGAGACAGAGGTAAGGAGGGAGTGCGCTCCAAGCATAGAGGACAACCTATTCAAAGGTCCAGTCATAGGAGAGGGAATATCATACCTAGGGAACAGCAAGTCAGCCAGTTTGGTGAAAACTTCATATGGAAGAAGTAATAGGGGATCATTCTGGAAAGATAGGTTATAGCCAGATGTTGAAGAAAGACGTTTCAATGCTGAGGGGGAAATAAAGGAAGTTTTATTTTATCCTTACTGGCAATGGGGAGGCCATGGCACTTTACTGTGGTTATCTTAGTTGATCCTCACAACCCAGGGAGGTACGTGCTGTTACTATCACCACTTTCCTGATGGGAACACTACGTCAGACAGGAGTTTAGTGACTTGCCCTAGTTCATTAGGAAGCATCTGAGGCCAGATTTGAAGTCAGGTCTTCCTGACTCCAGTTCCAACACTCTATCCATTGGGCCACCTACATGCCAGGTACTTTGCTAAGCACTGGGGATATTAAAAAAAAAAAAGAGAGAACTTTCTGCGGGAACTTTAGATACGTAACATGGAATGTCGAGCCCCTTCCTTCTCCAGCTGCTTCCCTCTCTAAAGGCTTGAATAGGAGCCCTGGCATATGGAAGTAAGAATTTCAGAGGCACCACAAAATTAAGGGACAGGGCTGAGAACTCAGAACCAAATTGTGGGGTGAGCTATGAGGGTCCCCCTGGGCTTGGCCCTCTGCCTTCATATCTTCCTGCAGTATCTACAGATGTATATGTATGGCAGTGAGGACAGAGAAAGAAAACAGGAATCTTTGAGAAGTTAGAAAAAGGGAGGGGAGGAAATATACATAAAGTAAATAGGTTTGGGTTTGGAAATGCCCCAATTTATGCATCTGGAAGAAATAACCCGAACTTCTAAATGAATGGCAGAACTCTGGGAAGTGGGAAAAAGGACGGATCTGCCCTGAAATGGGACAGTAGATATGAGATTATCATAAAATATTAGAACTATGGGGAACCTTAGGACACAGAATGTTAGAACATAAAATATTAGGGCTAAAAGGAGCCTTGGAAAAACTTTAGGGCATCGAATTTAAGGGTCAAAAAACGAGGCTAGAGTTGGAAGGGACGCCAGATTTCAGCTAGTCCAAGGAAACTGCAACCAGTCTCTGCTTGTTTTTCTGATGAGGGAACTGAGACCAGGGGAGGCAAGCGTCTTGTTCAGGGTCGCACAGCTATGTATGTGGCAGAGCTGGGACAGAAACCAGGGCTCAAACCGGCCTCCCAGGCCAACGCTGCCTCCCCTATTCCAGTCTCCTAGGATGCCTTCATTGACCTCTTTCCCTGATTGCTGCTGACAGTTACAACCTTCCCCCTTGGCTCTCACAATTCCCTTTGCTTTGTGATTTCATAAGGCCCCCTTGATATATGTATCCACCCTCTCTCTTTTCTAGAACGTGAGTTCTATGAGGCAGAGTCTGCATCTTCTCTGCGTATTTTATCTCCTCCAGGGCCTCGCAGGGTATTCTGCGCATAGGAGAACAGAGATTAGGCACCGGACCTGTGATGTTACAGAAGTAAGGAGCTCCCAGGTGGCCAAACTCCCTCTACCGATGCCAATCTGCACCTTTGTGCAGCTTAGAATGTTAAGAAATTGCTTAGCCTTAGAGTTGTGAGAAGTTAAGTGATGAGCCCAGGGTCATACAGTCAGTGTGTCAGAGGTGAGAATTGAACCCAGGTCCTCTCAGCTTTAAGGCTGGCACTTCACCCGCTCTACCATGCTACCTGCACACAGCAGTCGCTTTAAAATGTGCATTCCATCTCATTCAATGCAGCAAGTAGTTATCAAGCATCCACTGGGTGCAGGGCCCTCTGCTGGAGTACTGAGGGTGAATACAAAGGCGAGATGGGGGTCCCTTCCCTTAAGGAGCACTCAGGACACAAATCGGTAGAGCCCCAAACTGGACATGGTAAAAGTGACTAACAGGATTCAGACCAAGGGTTCTGTGAGCTGTGAAGGAGCCCTCGGTATGCACTGCCCAGGGAGCCTAAGATCTGAGAGGTCCACGAGAAAGATGTTACTCAGTACAAATAAGAATGACACGGTCTGGGAAATTTAGTCTGAGGATCAGGAAATCCTTGCTGACAGGGAGATCCATCTATTCTACTGGGAATGTGTGCCTCTGAGAAACGAATTACACAAGCCTTGGGCTCAGAGTCAGACAGTCAACACTTGCAGTAGAATGGAAAATTGGCAGCAGGAATGGAAGAAGGAAGCGATCCAGGAGGGCTCTGTCTCTTGGTGTGGCACAGATTCCACTCGCCTCCTTCCTCCCCATCCCCAGCTTCCCTGCATCTGACAGGTGGCCCTCGGGTAGGGGAAACCTGCCAAGGGCCGCCACCTCGTGACATCATTCGTATCAGGCAGGTGCTCACAGCCCTGCTAAGGAGGCTGGGAGAGGACGGAGAGGCTGGGGACAACCCTGGGTCAAGGCCAGCAAATGGCTCACTCAAGCAGAAAGAGCCCTGACCATGTTGCTGGGTAACCAGACTGCCTCCCCAGACCGAGGAAGTTCTGTTACATGCCCACAGCCCTCCTCTCATTTCCACTCCAGTCATCTCTCCAGACTCCTAGTTTCCTGACAAAACTTGAAAAGGTCACAGAAGGCTTTTCTTAAAAGGAGAATGGTACGGTGGAAAGAGCTCCATATTTGGGGTCATAGGCCCTGGGATCGAATCCTACTTATGCTACATACTTCCTGTGTAGGTGTTTAACACCTCTGGGTCTCCTTCATCTGTAAAATGAGGTGGTTGTTAACATAATAAAGACAAAACTACTTTGAAAGATGTATGATCTCTGCTCAGTGAAATGACCAAGCATGATGCTGGAGAACTGATTATAATCTATGTAAGCTACCTCTTGACAGAGACGTGATGGACTCCAGATGCAGAATGAGACATTTTTTTTTGGATGTGGCCATTGTGGGAATTTGTTTTGTTTAATATTGCATATTTGTTACTAGATTTTTTTTTAATTTGGAGAAGAAACAAAAGATAAATGCTGGCTGAAAAATGAAAATGAAATGAAAAAAAAATAAAGTTAAAAAAATAATGCAAAAGGAATGTCCTAGATGACCTCTCAAGTTTTCTCCAGCTATAAACCCATGACCCTGTGACCTTTCAGGGTCTCTTCACCAACTCTGACTTGTGCTGTGAAATCTGTAAGCAATAAACTTGGGGCCAAAGAATAGTGTCCATCAAGAGGGATGTGATCGCTTGCTTGCCTCATGCTCTGGTCAAACTAAATCTCGAGTATCATGTTCAGTTATGGATACTACATTTTAGGAGATACTGAATACTGGATTTAGGAGATATTGGATTTTAGGAGATTTAGGATACTACATTTAGGCTGATAAACTGGAGAGTGTCCCTAGCACAGCACCCAGGATGGTGAAGAGCCTTATGTAAGCATTTTATTGAAGGAACCAAGAATGTTTAGCCCGTAGAAATTTAATTTTGCCTTGTTTACAGGGAATGAGGGAAAGCATTCATTGTAGCTGTCTGTGTATATCAGACTTGTTCTTCTTGTCCCTAAAGGATATAAATAGGAGCGATGTCTGAGGAAACTGGAGGAGAGTACACGTCAGCTCTACTCAAGGAAAACTTCTTTGTAATTAGACTTTTCCAAAACCAGAAGGGGCTGCCTTTGGAAGCAATAGATTATTTCTTATTAAAGATCTTCAAGTAAAGACTGGAGAGCCATTTGTTGGGTGTTATAGCCGGGATTTCTGTTCATTTTATGGCCTAGGAGGCAACTTTGGAAATCTTGCTCAATGCTAGGCTTTGAGACTTCTTAGCTGAATGAACCTGAGTAAGACTTTGGTCTCTATAAACCTCAGTATGAATATAAAATGGAGAGAGTCTTGTACTAACTACTTATACCAATTCATAGGCTGTCAGGAGGAGAGCTCTTCACAAACTATCATTGTTCACTTTATCTGCTAAGCATTTGACTTGGTGAGACCTGTAGCTACAGTTTGCTTTTATTAAAAAAAAAAAGTCATGTTCTGTTTTTACATCGCCATTTCTGAATATATCTCTTTACTATTCATCTTTGTAACAAAGAATAAAAAAAGAAAAAAGCATTCAGCATGACTTAAAAATGTCTCAACAAAGTCTAACATTAAATTCAACTTTCTACACCCACAGTCTCCCACTTCTGCAAAGAATGAGGGGGAGGGCACATTTTCTCATCTCTTCTTCAGAGCCAAGCTTGGTCACTGTAATTATACAATATTCCATTGCTTTTGTTGTCATTGTTTCCATTTACTTTGTTGTATTCGTTGCTTATGTTGCTTTCCTGGTTCTTCCTACTTCACTCTGTATCAGTTCATATTAATCATCTCAGCTTCTCCGAATTCTTTATATTCATTGATTCACAGTAATATTCCATCACACTTATATAACACAATTGTTCAACGTTTCTCCAGTTGATGGGCATCTGCTTTTTTATAGTTCTTTGCTATCACAGAAAACACTACTGTAAATATGTTGATATCTATAGGATCTTTCTGTCTTTGACCTTCACGGAATATATACTTAGCAGCGAGATCCTTAAGTCAAAGGTTATGGGCTTTTAATCTAGTTTTTTGTGTGGCATAATTGCAAAATGCTTTCCAGAATGGTTGCACTGGTTCATGGTTCTATTAGCAGCTGGAGTTTCTTTGTGACCTTTCCATCTCTCTCTGGATAGATGCATAGCAATCTGTGTCTGTTGTCATACTATAAGGAACATGAAGGCAGGAATTAAATTATCATCTAAACTTTGTACTGTGTCAGCTCTTAACACAGAGCTTTATACACAGTAGGTATCTATCAATAACTCTTGCTGAACAAATCAGTCATTTTAATGCAGAAAAAAAAGTACAGAGGTCATTCTGAGGAAAACAACTGCTACCTGGTTTCCTTTATACGGACAGAAAATGAATGGTTTTCATTTTAGCTAAGTGAGAGTCATATCACCTTGGAAGGATGAGATACCACCAGAATCATCAGAACTCACATTTATACGGCACTTATGATTAGATGATACTTAACCTACACTCTCACTTTTGTGAGGTAGTAAGAACTCTGGAATCAGACCTGGAGGATCTGAACTTGAATCCTGGCTCTTTGCTACCTATGTGACCTTGGGCAAATTGCCCTCTCTGAGCCTCAGTTCCTTCATGTGTAAAACAAAAGGGTTAGAGCAGATGACCTCTAAGTTCCCTTCTGTCTCTAGTCTAGATTTATGTACCTATGTTCTTTGGACACCTTGTGGGACAGCTAGGTGGCTCAGTGGATAGAGGACCTGACCTGGAGTCAGGAAGACCTGAATTCAAATCTAGCCTCAGACATTTACTAACTGTGTGACCCTAAGCAAGTCACTTAACCTCGATTGCCTCCAAAAAAACAAAAGACTACCTTGTGAGGTAGTCTAGGCTAGTAATATAGTCCCCATTTTACAGATGGAGAAACTCAGGCTACAAGAAATGGAAAAGTTGCCCAAGGTCAAATAGCTAGTAAGGGACAGTACCGAGATATAAATGCAACTCTCCTAGCTCATTGTTCAGGGCTCTTAACTGGAGGGTATGATTGCTGAAAGTCTGTCAGTTTGATTTTCTTAAGCAGTGTCACACACGTGCGAGTACACATACACACACACACACACACACACAAACACCCTCCTCCTCATCCACCTATTCAGTCAACTCTAATGGTTCCCCATCACCTCCAGGATCAAATATAAATCTCCAGTTTGGCTTTGAAAGCCTTTCATATCCTGGCCATTTTCTTCTTACACCTTCATCTTACAATTTTATGACACTTGCCTCCTTGGTGTTCCTTGGATAAAAATCTCCATCTCCTAAATCTGGGCATTTTCACTATCTGTTCCCCATGCCTGGAACTCTCCCCTTCCTCTTCTCTACCTTCAGCTTCTTGTTAAGTCTCAGCTACCTTTTGTAAGGTGCTTTTCACAGTCCTTTTTAACCTTAGTGTCTTCTCTCTGAGATTATCTCCAATTTATCATATGTATATATAATGTAATTTTATATCTATTTATCTTGTTTGTACATAGTTGTTTGTTTGATGTATGTGAGCTCTTTGAGAATGAGGAGTATTTTTTAACTGTTCTTTGTATCCTCAGCTTTTAGCACACTGCTTGACAAACAATAGGCACTTAATAAATGCTTGTTGACTTGCCAATGATATCTGAAAGATTATAACAAATGGAAGAGGTACTGCAGGACTAGAGAAGGGCAAAAGGTAAGGGATACCTTAAAAAAAAGGAAGACAATAAAGTCTACAGACTACATGCCAATGAACTTGACCTGGATTCCTGACAAAATTCTAGTATATAATAGTGAAGAGATGGTTAGTGAACATCGAGAAAAGGAAGGAGGTATCACAGAGACCTAGCACAGCTTCAGAAAGAACAAGTCATGCCAGACTAACCATCTTGCTTTTTTTTTTTTGGACAGGGGGTTACTAAATTGGTAGATCAGAGGAATCTGTAGCTTCTATATTGACCTAGATTTTAGCAAAGTTTTTAACAAAATCTCTTGCTACTTTTCTGGAAAAGTATCTGGAAAGATATGGGCTGGAAGATAATTTAATTAGATAGATTTGGGACAGGTTGAATACCTGGGCTCGAAGAATTATTAATGGTGTGATGTCCTATTAGAAGATCACCAGTGGAGTGCCATAGGGACCAGTACTTGACTCATTCTCGTTTAATATAGATGACGTACTTATCAAATTTGTGGGCGACACAAAGCTGAAGGGAATGGCTAACACATTTGGATGGCAGAGTCAGGACCCAAATAGATCTTGACAGGCTAGAAGAGAGGTGACAAACTCACAACCTACACAGTGCAAGTGGCTGGAAAATTCCCAGAATGTGTCTGAGCCAGATTAAAAGGTCAATGGAAAATGTTTAACAAAATAAATTAAAATACATTACAACATAGATGATGTTAACTTGTGATTTTCTAAGTCAGCATCCAGCCCATAGGGATCCATTTCTACTTGAATTGACACACCCCTGGTAGAACACTGAAATGGATCTCTTAGGAAATTTAGTTGAGATAAATGTAAAGTCATACTCTTACATTCACAAGGTTGACTTCACAAGTACTATAAGATGGATACCAATCTAACCAATGGGTTAGACACATTTGATACCAATTTATCTGAAAAAGATGCGGAGCTCTTAATGGATTGCTAGCTCAGTATGAGTCAGTGATATGATAGAGCTGTTGAACAAGCTCATGTCATCTTGAGCTTTATTCAGAGAGTCATAGCTTCTAGGAATAAGCATTAGTGCTCAGACCACAGCTGAAGCATTGTGCTCAGTTCTGGACATGAGAGCTTAGGGAGAACATTGATAATCCAGAGAGTATCCAGAACAGGGCAGCCAGAATGTTAAAAACATGCCTTGAGTCCATGCTATATGATAATAACAACAATAACGATGATGATGGTGGTGGTGGTGCTGATGACGGTGTTGTGGAGTCAGTTCAGTCATGTTCACCTGTTAACGACCCATTTAGGGGTTTTCTTGGCAAAGATACTGGCGTAAAAGATACATTTCCTTCTCCAGCCCATTTTACAAATGAGGAATTAAGGCAAACAGGGTTAAGTGACTTGTCCAGGGTCACAGAGCTAGGAGGCATCTAAGGCTGGATTTGAACTCATGTCTTCCTGACTCCAGGTCCAGCTCTCATCCCCTGGGCCGACTAGCTGCCTTGTATAATTCTATATGAAAATCAATTGAGAGAACCAGGGAGTGGGAAATGTTTAGTCTGAAGAAGAGAAGATTCAGGGAAGAATGGTGGTTTTCTCCAAGTGTCTGAAAGGCCACCTCATGGAAGAGAGATTGAGTTGTTTGGCTTGGCTCCGGAGGGCGCCGGGTGGAAGGGAGATTGGGAAAGCACAAATGGAAGTCTGACACGAGGAGCAACTTCCCAACAATTAAAAGTGTCTGACAGCAGAATGGGCTGCCCTGGCAGGTGGTGAGTTCCCTCTCATCACTTGTTGGATATGTTATAGTGGAAGGTGGGAGAAGATCATTCTTCCTCATCTTTTAACCAGGTTTCCAATGCGAGCAGCTTAAGTGCTTTGCGCTTCAGCAGGTATAGGATCCCAGAAGAAAAGGAGGCTATCAGTGGTCAGTCATTTTCTGGAGAGGTAGAAGCCAAGACAAAAAATACCTGGAAACAACTTTTCTACTTCGGTGGGGTTCTGTTGGCTTTGTGACTACCATCTGTGGAGTGGAGACATGTAATCAGGAGACCTATATTAACTGTGTGATCTTGGGCAATTCAGCTGATCTCTCTCTTTCCCTTTTTTTAAATTAAAGCAGTAGATGAAATGATCTCTAAGATCACTTGCAGTTCTGAAAGTCCTATAATTAGCATTACTCAGTAGCACTTGCCCAAATGAACGTCTGAATGCCTAAGCTAGCTGGCCCACGATTGCAATGCATCCTCTGGGTTCTCTTTGATAAGGGCTAGGCAGGTAAGTTTCCATTTTTTGTGTCAGTATAGTAGTACTTTTTAGTGCAACAGGCAGGCAACAATTTTGCTGAGATGTGTTCTTTGCATTTTTCTTCTCTCCGTGCCTCAGTTTCCTTTTATGAAAAATGAGAGAATTTGGACTAGATAATTTCTAAGGGCCCTACAGAGCCTAAAAGTATAATCCTGTGATCCTATTACTGAATCCCAGTCTTGCTTCTATCCACCATTATTTGGGTTGTTGTCCCCAGTAGATTGCAAGGTTCCTGGGAGTATGGTCTGTTTTGTATCTGCATATCTCAGAGCCTTATTCGTAAAATGCACTTAATAAATGTTTATTGGGTTAGATTTTATTCTTCCCTCTCAATATAACATGTATCTTTCTTTTTGCTTTTATTCTGTACTGTTTTGGGGGAATAGCTGTTGTTGACACCCAAAGCAGTTGGTGTTACAGCGGATAGAGAGCTGAGTCTGGAATCAGGAAGAACATGGGTTCAAATCTGGTCTCATACACTTACTAGCTGTGTGACCCTAGGAATGTCACTTAACTTCTGTTTGCCTCAGTTTCCTTAACTGTAAAATGAGGATAATATATTAGGACCTACATACTAGGATTATTGTGAGGATCAAATGAGATAATATTTGTAAAGCCCTTAGCACTGCATCTGGCACATAGTAAGGATTATATAAATGCTTATTCCCTTCCTAATTACTATTAAAGCTGTTTTCTGGTGCCTCATTGTGGTATGAAGGGATGACCCTGGGTTCTCAAGGGCTCTGCAGAGCACAAGGGCTGACAGGTCTTCTCAAGTAGGAAAGACTTTGAGGATAGACCTAATGGTGCACTGAGTACTTGCTGTCTGAGGACCAACTTGGTTAGGTGTGGAGGGGCTCCTCTCCAAGAGTATGACCACCAGGAGATGGTTTTTCCAATAACAACAATGTAGGAAGCCCACCTAATAAGGTGTGGAACATCTATGATCTCTGCTGGTTGATATAGTCTCCACAGTGATAATGGGTCCCTATAGTATGACAACTTGTGTGACATTGGGAAAGTCACTTAACCTCTCTTGGTTTCAGTTTCCCTGTCTGTAAAATAAGGGCATTTGGTCAGATAGATCAAAATGATCTCTCCATTGCTATATGCCAAACACTAGAGATATTCATAGAAAATTACAACAGTCCCTGTTCTCAAGGACTCCACATTCTACTTAGGGGAGCCAGCACATTCAGGATGGCTCAACTTCATGGCAGATGGAAAAGCCCAGTGGATCTTAAAAGCATAGCATGCAAAGCACCAGGACAGGTGGTGAGTCCCCCGTGGACTTCAAGGAGCACTGAGAAAGCAGCTTGTCTTTGACCACTGACTGTTGGGAAGGGGGCTGAAGGGTCAGAGAGGAGTGGGCATCTGAGTTACTCTGTTACTGGGTTACAGAGGTGAAGAGGGCATTGTGTGTCAGCATCCAGCTGAGAGTGAATGTCCAGTACCTAATGAAAACTGATAATGAAAACTTGGCAAGGAAGGTTCACAACTCCCCATAGAAACGACTTTAAAGATTCCTTTTAGCTCTAAGTCTATAATCTCATGAAATGGTTTTTGAAAGTATTATGCATTTATTGTATAATATTGTATATTTGTTTATGTCTGATATTCCCCTTACTAAATATAATCCTCATCAGAGTAGGTCCCATGTCACAATGATCATCGTGTCACTCCTAACTTAATATCAGAGATGTCCCAAAGTAGAATGAGCTCCCCTAGGAAATGGTGGGCTCCTCTTCCTTGAAGGTCTTCCAGTAGAATTTGGATGACCACTTGTTGGAGATATTGTAGTGGGGATTCCTTTTGTGCAACAGTGTGCTGGTAAAATTTAACAACTGTCTCTCTGGAGAAAATATATGTACACCTATAAGGATACATTTGAAAGTTGAAACTATATTCGTAACCTTTTCTTCATCACTTTCTTAAATCTCAACAATCAACAAAACAATCATACTCTGACTTGTAGTGTTTCCTGATTTCCACGCTGTAAATGCTCACACTAAAAATTTAATAATTGATTTTTGCCAGCACCCCTGCTTTCATGTATGGATTGGACTATATGGCTACTGACATACCTTCTAACTCTGAAATTTTACAATTCTCTGTGTGCTTATAGTCAGAGACAGCCTATTATTTAGAAGAGTTTAGTATTTGTCCTCTTACGCATAGAATTCATCCGAAGGCATAAGCTTCCATCTTTTTTCCAAAGGAGTTAGGGGCCCTGTTCTGCTTCTCCACATCCAGCATGTCCTCCTAGGACACTAGGGATGGAACATTGGGCTCTCCTGGCATTGCAAGATTTAGCTTCCTAATATGAGACATGGCATCATAGGCATAAGTACATGAAAGCCACAGCTGGGAACTATTAAACACACCCCCACACCGTGTGTCATGTGCCAGGGACGGGCCATCCCAGCTGCAGTTTAGGTTCACAGAGTCTCCCCAGCAGGCTTTCTCATGCATGGGGTTTGATAAAACCCCAAATGCGTCTTGTGCCCTCTGGGCAATTTTTACGTTCCCTACGTTTGTAAAAAACCATGTGAAATCGATGGGAAATCTAACCCATATGGGCTTGATGCATCTGCACTTAAATCATCTAAACACTGCTTTTTCAGGTTCTGTCCAGAGCCACTGGAGGATTTTTTAATACATTTTAAAAACTCTTTCCTCTTCTAAAATCAGGAAGTCACGTCTTGCCAGCAGTGAACAAACTCCATAGTCCCTTGGGGCGCTGGTTCAGGGTTCCTAGGTTTGGAATTTGGAATGGGCTTTTGTCTCAGAAATATAAGCCCACCACAAGATTATAAATTTAGAGTTTTTAGATGGGGCCTCAGAAACCATTTCTAAATGCCTTGTTTTACAAAGGAGGAAACTGTGACGAGAGAAGGAAAGTTACCTACTCAAGGTCACATAGGTAGTAAATATCATCCTTTCCACTTACTAACATTGTGATTTTGTTGGAAGCAAACATTTAGAGCAATCCTCCTTACCATATAGTTTTGTTAGGGGTTCTCAGTTTCATTAACTATTTAAAATCACGCAAGTTTCCAGGTAGAATGAGTAAGTGATGGATTTGGAGGCCAAAAACTTGGGTTTGAGTCTTGGCAATGATATGTATTAACTGCTCCATCACAGGCAAGACAAGAGCCTCTGTTTTCTTATTCTATTCCCATTGGGAACACTAGGTTGGAAAGGATAGCTAAGATGTAGGAGGCAGATTCATCATCCCCAAAGATCCTGACAGGCTGGGATTGTAGGGCAAATTTAACAAGGTAAATTTTAGTAAGGATAGAGCAGTAAACAAATGCTTGCATTTGGATTTAAAAACCCAACTGGACAAACACAGGATGGGAAGAGGGCAGGGGTGGGGGGAGGAGTAGCCAGGCACTTATTGTGGAAAGAGGAATTTAATTACAAGCTCATTCTGCATCAACAGAATGATATGGTATCCACAAAAGCTAATACTAGTCTTGGCCCCATCAAGTCATAGCATTCAAAACAAAGGAGATGGAATTCTTGCTCTGCTCTGCCTGGACAGACTGCATGTGTCCAATTCTAGAGCTACATTTTAGGAAGAATATTGACAAACCAGAGATGGTTCAGAGGAGGGCAACAAGGGTGATAAGATGACTGGAAATCTTTTCTGGGTACCACATTCTAAGAAGGAGTGTTTAGAGGACGGCAACCAGAGTGGTGAAGAGTCTCAAATCCATGCCACATGAGAAATTAGAAATGTTGAAGGAACTGGGAATGTTGAGCCTGACAAAGAGAAGATTTGGGGAGGACATGCTATCCACTTCAAGTTTATGAAAAGCCAATATATGTAAGAGAAATGAGATTTTATCTGCTTGACTCAAGAAGGCAGAATTAGAAGCAATGGGTAGAAGAAGTTACAAAACCATAGATTTACACTTAATGTGAGGGAAAACATTCTAGCAATTAGGGCTTTCCAAAATGAAATGGACCAACGTATTAGAAATCTTTAGGCAAATGCTGGATGACCACTTACTGGACATCTTGTAAACTGAGTTTGTTTTCAGGTACAGATCGAGGTAAATGACCACTGAAATCTTTTCCAATCCCAGTGTTTTTTTTTTAATTCTGTGATTTGGGGAGTATGTCCAGGTCATCCTATAGAGGTTTGGAGTTGGAAAAGGTCAGGAGGTGAACAAGAAGTGAAAATTGTATTCCCCAAAATAAAGGTCGGATATCTCTGCCCTGATCAAGCAAAAGACATTTGAATACCTAGTATGTGCAAGATGTGGCAGGATACACATATCTAAGATGACCCTTGCCCTTCAGCTCACAGTCTAGTCTAGTTAGCGGGACAAGGCATAAATATGTTGATTTTAGTAGACGAAGATGAGTCTTCCTGATTCTAAGCCCAGTGCTCTATCCACTGCACCACCTAAATATATGGAATCATGAATGATGAAACTAGAGGGAACCTTACAATATACAATATCAGTATTACAATGACCTTGGAACATAGATTGTCAGAGCTGGAAAGAATGTCAAAACATAGGACACTGGAGCCAGAATAGGTCTTAGAAAACAATTCAAAGGCGGTATATTTTTCCATTGTAATTCAATTAAATAACCATTTATTGAAGTGTACTATGGGCAGAGTACCTATTAAGTTGTGCATGGCTCAATGATGGTACTGCACGGTTTCATGACATCACAAGCAGGGTCTTGATATTACTCATCAATAGTATTATTGTACACTCCAAGACTAGCACTCAATCCACTATCCCATTCTACAGAGGAGAAGAAGATAAACATTATATACATAGAGAGGCAGTTAGGTGGCCTAGTGGATAGAATGCCAGCCCTGGAGTCAGGAGGACCTGAGTTCAAATCTGACCTCAGACGCTTACTACCTATGTGACCCGGAGCAAGTCACCTCACCCTGATTGCGGCAGTTTCTTAATTTGTAAAATAAGCTAGAGTGGGAAATGGCAACCACTCCAGTATTTTTGCCAAGACAACCCCAAATGGGGTTGTGAAGAGTAGGACACAACTGAAACAACCCAACAATGACAACATATACACAAAGAGAAACACTGGAAGGTGCTAGGTGAGGGGAAGGAGACTGAGCTATGGAACCACAGAATTATAGAATATTCGAGCTGGATGGCATGTTAGAAGGGAACAGGAAGAGAATAAGCATTTATTAAGCACCCACTGTGTGCCAGGAACTATGCGATGCTCTTTACTGATATTATCTCATTTGATCCTAGATTTAATCTATCCATTCCTCATTTTGCACATGAGGAAACTGAGGCTTAGTGAGGGGAAGTCAGTGGAACAACTAGAATTAGTCCCTATGTTTCTTTTCTTTTCTTTTTTTTTTTTAAGGCAGTTGGGGTTAAGTGACTTGCCCAGAGTCACACAGCTTGTAAGTGTTGAGTGTTTGGTCTGAGGCTGGATTTGAACTCAGGTCCTCCTGACTTCAGGGCTGGTGCTTTATCCACTGTGCCACCTAGCTGCCCCAGTCCCTATGTTTCTTAACTCTCCTACAGTGTCACAGTTAGGAGATAATTTAGAGATCATTTGGTCCACGCCCTAGGTTTTATAAAGAGGGGAACTGAGCCCTAGAAAGAGACAGTCCTTTTTTTTCCTGTAGTCCCAAAACCAGTTAAGCAGCAGGAAGAGCCAGGGTAGAATTCAAGTCCCCTGCCTCCCAGGCCAGAATGATTTCTACCATTCCATAGCTGTTTCTTCAACAAATTGGCCTTTTTCAAAGTGCCAGTAGATTCCTATTTTCTGAATAGTCTGAGTTTCAGGACAAAAACAAATGTTCTTTCTCCCCTAGCTTTGTATGGAATTCCCCCACCAGGAACTTCATCTCCTCTGGCTTCGGGTAGATTTCATCACCAAGGGCTCTTTCTATGCCAACTCATTTTCCTCGATGATTGCCTTCTTCTTTGTACTCCTCATCTAAGTAAGGGCGAAACAATCTCTGGAAAGCTGAATTCCTAATTAGGCTTGCATTTCCTTGAACACTTTTAAACTGCCATGCATAAATATGCCACAAGCCAGAAGAAGCTGGATAAATTTGCTCACATGATGAAAATTGTTTATAATCACATTATTTATGGAAAGGGGGTATTTAGTATAAACTGCTAACAGCACATGGCCATTTCAATCCAAGCAGATTCTTTTCTTTTCCTTTTTTTTTTCCTTTGCCTTCCTTCATGGTTGGCTTTCATCATTTCACTTTAAATACTGATTCTTTTTTTTTCTTCATTAGAATTAGAGATAGAGATCCATTTGGTAGTAGGAATAGGACTGAACCATAAAGCTTGTGTGCCTAGTAGAGGTGCCATTAACTAGTATGATCTTGTACCATGTTGGACCCAGAAAGGACTTCTGACATTGTCCATTCTAACCCTTGTCACCCCTCTGAAAGCATGAACCACACCAACAGCATCACTGAGGAGGATGTCATCCAGCCATCACTTGAAGGCCTCCAATGATGGACAACTTATTTTCACTTTCTGTGCCTTGGTTCCCTCCTCAGTAAAACAGGTGCTTGGATTGGATATTGCCTAAAGTCTCTTCCAACTCTGACATTCAGTGATCTAAGGACCTTTCCAGTTCCAACACTCTACATTCTGTGGTTTTACATTTTGTTCTGAGGTTCCACCTAGCTCTAATATGTATGTTTTCACATTCTATATTTTGAAAGCCTTCCTGGTCTAACATTCTATGTTCTGAGGTCCTTCCCAGTTTTAGCATTCTTTATTTTGTTCAAACATGGTATTCTACTGTACCATGTTGCGTTCTGTATCCCAACATTCTTAGTCATTTCTGAAGTCACTTCTAGTTCTAACATTCGTTATTCTGTGTCCTAAGATTCTCCTCTTCCAGCTCTAACATTCTATGTTCCATGTTCAAACATTCTGTTCCAAGGTCCCATGTAGTCTAATATGCACTGTCCTATATTTTCATAGTCTATGTTTTGAGGTCCTTTCCAAATCTAATATTTATTTTTGCTGTTCTAATTCTCTATGTTCTAAGGTCTCTTCCAATTCTAACCTTCTATGTTCTGTGTTCTCTGAGCATATAATGCCCTTTTCCAATTCCAATATTCTACGTTCTATGTGTCAACATGTCCCGAGGTCTTTTCGTGCTCTAACTGGCTACATTCTCAGGTCCCCTCTAGCTCCAACATTCTATGTTGTATGTTTAATATGATGAGGTCCTTCCTGCTCTGATAGTTTATGTTTTCAAATCCTCTCCAGTTCTAACATTCATTATTCTGTTTTCTAACATTTTATGTCCTGATTCCCCTCCATGCAGTTCTGACATTCCATGGTTCTATTTGCAACACCTTATTCATAATCTTTCACATCCACATCTAGCTTTATAGTCTGTAAAATTCATTATTTTCCATTGTTTTCCTTACACTAACTGCAAGGGACCTTAAAGATTATCTAGTCCAATCTCCTCATTTTACAGAGGAGTATGAGTGAAATGACCTACCTATGGTCACCCAGTAAGTTAGAGACAGAGCTAAAATCCACCGCTTTTTTGCTTTCAAATCTGATGCTTATCCCACTAAACCATACCCTTCTTTTCTGACAATACCCTATGATGCCCCCAAGTCTTTTTTGCGTTTTCCCCTCTCTAGTAAACTTTGGGCCTCCTCACTAAGCGATCTGAACCTAAGTCATGTCTCAAAAATCCACATGTCCCCTTTCTTCTGGAGCTTTGCAGCTGTAAGTTCAAAAGGAAAAATAACATGGTTTAGAAAAAAATCCTGGGTGAAACTTCAGGAAATATTATATGACTTTGAAAACAGCTGTTAAGAGACAACTTTTTTAATCAACTCTCAGAACAAGATCTAGACTTCCTGTTGAACTAGCCATATTGTGACTGTCAATTGTCCAAGGTCTACCATAAATTTCAGTCTCTGCTCATTCATATTTATGAGTAATTCGTAATTAATCCAGCTAGCTCTCTACCCCTTTCCAGACTCCTACACTGGGGAATTTAATGGAAAAGACCCAAAATATAGGGAAGCATCCTATGGTAGAAAGAGCATGCTGCCTCAGGAATCTGAAGACCTGAGTTTGAGTGCAGACTCCATGATCTTGGTAAGTCCACTCAAAGCCTCAGAGCCTCATTTTCCTCATCTCTAAGATGAAGATAATGAGATCACTAGAATTCAAGTCACTGGACCTGGCTTCAAATTCTGCCTTTGCTACTTATTATCAGTGTGACTTTGGATAAGTTTCATAATGTCTTTAGGCCTCAGTTTCCTCATCTTTGATATGATTGGAGTTGAAATAATCCTTCCAACTCTTTATCTTACACTCCCATACTTTTTACATAATTTACCTCACAGGATTATCGTGAAGAAAGTACTTTGGAAACTACCAGGTCTTACAGAAATGTGAGGTACTATCATTACAAGCAAATTCTAATTCATTTTTAAAAGCCAACTCTACATTTAGTGCCTTATCAAGAAGAATTTTGTATTCCCTGGAAATTTTCATAGAACCTGGGAAATTATTATTCCTTCCTTTCTCCTCTCCTTCCTTCCTTTCTTCCTTCTTTCCTTCCTTTCTCCCTCCCTCCCTTCCTTTACTTTCTTTTGGAACTTTGATTTCATCAGTGTGAGGAGCTCCCAGTGTGAAAAGTTCCTCTACTGTTGCAAATCAGGAACTGGTCTGTAACTTACAGGCCTAAAGAGTTACCTATACAGGAGTGACTTACCTGTGATCACACAGTTAGTGTGTTATCAGAGGCAGAACCTGAACTCATGTCTTCCTGATTCTAGCCTCAATTCACTACATCACAATGCTTCTCCAGCTATTATCACTATTAATATTATTATTAATCAATCAATAAACATTTATTAAATACATACTCTGTTCCAGTCACTGAGCTAAGTGCTGGGGATATAAAAAGATAATTCCTGCCCATAAGGAGCTTACAATCATCATCATCATCATCATTATCATTACCTACCTTACAGGACTCCTGTGAATAGAGCATTTCATAAATTGTAAGGAGTTCTGAAAATGTGAGAGACGGATAGTAGACAATATGTATGTGTATATGTATGTATGTTGTTGTTCAACCATTCTTCATGACCCGAGGGCCACAGCAAGCCAATACTGGTCATAGGATGTTCTTGGCAAACCACTGGAGTGGTTTGCCATTTCCTTTTCCAGTGGATTAAGGCAAACAGAAGTTAAATGACTTGCCTAGGGTCACACAGCTAGTAAGTATCTGAGGCCAGACTTGAATTCAGGTCTTCCTGACTCCAAGCCCAGCACTCCATCTATTGAGCCACCTAGCTGCCTCTGTATTTATGTTTGCATTTCCTCACAGACGATGAGGGTCACCACGTCTTTACACAAGTCCTCAGTGGCTAGGGTGAACTTCCTTCTTACCTCCACCTTTTAGAATCTCTAATTTCATTCAAGATTCAGAGCAATCCATCTCCTACATGAGAACTTTCCTCATTCTCTTTGGCTGCTAGAACCCCTCCCCTAACGTTGCCCTGTGTTTATTTTATATAAATGACTTGTTTGTACACGTGCTTCTTCACAGTAAGGACTATTTCATTATTGCCTTTGTAGCTCTAAGACAGAGCACACGGTCCCAAGCCATAGTAGGCAACTAATGTGCTTGGAAATCGATTAATATGTATGTGTGTGTATATTCACACATGTATGTGTTTATATATGTGAACATATACATCTACATATGATCCAAAGAAATGAGTATGTCCTCTTTGTCTCTGTGGCCCGAAAGAATTCACAACACAGGAGCATAGTTTATGTGTGTATATGTATGTGTGTTTAAATAGCTACTTTTCCCAGGCATTTGAGAGAAGGGGTCTTAGTTAATATGAAGGGGGCATGCAGTCAGATGGAAGAATTCTTAGAGCCCCAAGAGGTGGGAGGAGTGAGACTGAAATATGGTGTGAGCAATTTACTACAGGTTGGTTTCTGGAGAGCATTTCCCAATATAAGTCATAGAGACAAATAGCTTGAGTCTATTCTGAAAATACCCACTGTCAACTCAAGTTGACTTAGTGGGAGTTGCCTGAATGGCTAAGTTTGGCCCATAGGATTTAACAGATGGGAAAAGCCTTACTTATATTAAGGAAGCCCGAAGAGGCTGCATTTAGCCCCTGCTTTCCTTATTCTTTCCTCCTCCTCCCCTCAAACTTAAGCTGTCAAAGACCCATTATATAGTTGGGGTTTTGTATATTGTTTTTATAGACCTTGTGAACTTCTAGAGACCTTAAGTATCCCTTATACAGTTGGAGTTTTGTATATTGTTCTTATAGATTGAGTTGGAAGAGACCTTAGACCATGGAATGTCCAAGGTAGAAGGAACCATAGTCCGAAGGGCATACAGGAAAAAAAAAGAATTTTTAAGCTTGAAATGACTTTTAGGACTTGGAATATTAGAATTAAGAATTTTAGAGGTGGAACAGACCTTTAAATGTTGAATGTCAGGAATTAAAGCAGTAATGCTTAAAGTGGGCCCAGGGATGGATTTCAGGGGGCTGAAAGGGGGGTGTCTATTTTCACTAATCTAATTGAAATTTAGCATCTCTTTCAATTATGAATGTAGGCAATAAACTACATTAGTATTAGCAGTTCCTGTGATTTTGTTACCATAAGAAACTATATTTTCATATCTCATTACAAATAAAAATCAATTGGATGCTCCTTGTCAAAGATCAACCCACTGTTTAATATTCTTATATTTTATAGAGAGTGGGAGTCTCAGCGGATAGAGTACTAGAACTGGAATCAGGAAGCTCAAATCTAACATCAGACACTTATTAGGTGTGTGATCTTGGGCAAAACACTTTCCTTCTCTAGGACTCAGTTCCTTCTATATAAAATGAGGATAATAACTTCCCAGGGTTGATATGGGAATCAAATGGAATATTTTTTGTAAAGTACTTCACAAACCTTTAAATGCTAGAAACATGCTAGATACTATTATAATTGTTGTCGGGCAGCTCCAGCTGGCACAGTGGATAGAGCACTGGATTTGGAATTAAGACTCATCTTCACGAGTTCAAATCTGGCCTAACATTTACTAACTATGTGACCCTAGGCAAGTCACTTCACCCTGTTTGCCTTAGTTTCCTCATCTGTAAAATGAGCTGGAGAATGAAATGGCAAACCACTCCAGTATCTTTGCCAAGAAAACCCTAAATGAGGTCACAAAGAGTCAGATATGACTAATACTATGTTACTACTATTCAAGCTAACCAATAACAGCTTTCACACTATGTCTTTAAAAAATAAAATGTTGATGGTAACTTGCCTGTGTTTTAAATGTATTGTTCTGTTATTTAATTTGCTAATAAAGAAACATACTATTGACACAAATTTTTTTGTATTTTAATAACCCTGTTTCAATATAATTGGTTTGCAAATATAATTGGTCCTATGCAATTTTTGTGTTTAAAAACAATAACAAAAATATTTAGCATTTTATAGTGATTTAAAGTTTGCAAACTGCTTTTAAAAAATATAATACTGGGGCAGCTAGGTGGTGCAGTGGATAGAGCTCTGGCCTTAGAGTCAGGTGTTCCTGAGTTCAAATCAGGCTTCAGACATATAACACTTCCTAGCTGTGTGACTCTGGGCAAGTCACTTAACCCCCATTGCCTCACCAAAAAAAAAAAAAAAGTAAAAAATATAATACTGAGAAGGGATCCATAGGCATTACCAGACTGCCAAGGGATGTATGACACAAAAAAAGTTTAAGAATCCCTGGATTAAAGGGTTGTTGAAATAGTCAGAGCTAGAAACATCGAAACTGATACCTTTGTTTTACCAGCACTGAAACTTGGAACTAATACTAAGGTTTCCTGAGTCTCTGACCAGTACACTTTCCATTGCACAATACTGCTTCCAGAATACTTTATTCTTGTTACCATCAAATAACTGAGTCAGTATGTTACTGAGGAATGAGTGCCATATCTAGAGTTAGAGGAGCTGGTTGTCAATCTGAGCTCTGCCAACCTTCCTACCTCGTATGACCTTGAGCCAGTCACTTAACCTCTGAGTTTTCATTTTCTTATTTGTAGAATTAGGGAGTTGAACTAAGTCACATCCGAAGGCCCTTCCAGCTCTAAAGCTAGGATCCTAAGTCTGGTTATTATTAATAATAATTATTAATGATGATCTTATTGTGATTGTTGTCTTCAGTTATTGAAAGGACTATCATGTAAAAAGGAGAGTTAATTAGACTTACTTTCTTCTTCCAGAAGTCAGAGCAGAGAAGCTAGATACAAGGGTGGGGAACCCGCGGCCTTGAGGCCCTGATGTCTTCCAAAGGAAGTAGCGACCTACGCGTTTCATCTATAGAAGAGAAAACTTAGGGGGGAATGTGATCTCTTTCTTAAAGTATCTGTAGGGCTGCACGGAAGGGAGATTTTAGATTTGTGCCCCATCTCAGAGGACAGAATTAGTAGCAATGGCTATAGGAAGTGTAGGATGTTGTAAGAAGTGGATTACTCTCTGTGTCAGACATAACTTCCCCACACTTAAGAGCGTCCCCAAAGTCAAATGGTGTCTTCAGAGGCGATGGATTCTCCATCACTAGGAATCTTGGAGCAGACTGGCCAGTACGTTGTGGAGGGGATTCCAGTTCAGATATGGGGAAGACTAGAGACCCTCTGAGCTCCCTTCCAGCTCTGAGATCCTGTGAGTTTGTGGCCACAGGGTGGACGTTGCAGGGGGGCAGATTGCTAGGGAAGAAGTGGTTAACAAGTAAGACTGTCCAGTAATGGAATGAGTTGCTGCGGCGGGCTGTGAACCTAACTGGGGAGCTCTCTGAGCAGGGGCCAGATGAGCGCTTGGGGGCCATGTTTTAGAGAGAATTCAGTGGGTCCCACTGAAAGTTAGCCTAGATGATCTAAGGTTGCTTTATTCTCAGATAAAGCAATTTGAGGCAGGCTTCCTGTCTGAAAAGCACAGATCCAGTTGGGATTCATTTAACCTAGTCCAACCAGATCTCACCTTCTCCACTTTATTTTGGTTGCTTTAGTTTTGTTTTGTAAATTTTTCCCAAAAATACATACCTCATTCTCCACATCATTTTGAATGAGTCAGAGCAGATAGAAATACAGGCTTGACTCCCACGCCTCCTCCTTCTCCCCACCTTCTGGCTAAGATGTCTCCCCATAGTTCTCTCAGAGAGAGCCCCTGTGGTGTGGTGCATCCGGAAGACCTGGGTTTGAGTCCCAGCCGTGACACTCACCAGCTGCATGGGTAGGGCCAAGGCATTTAACATCTGAGCCTTAGTGGCCCCTAGGTGAATAGGCATGGTTATCCTTGCACTACAAATTCCACTGCAACAAACATTTGTCCTGGTAGTTGTTTGTTTGTTCGCCTTTAAAGATGCAAGGAGAGCACTGAGTCAGAAGCTGGAAGGATGTAAAGTTCAGTGAAGATTTAGTTCTTGCTCTAATGGAATTTAAAGTTTACTGGAATAACAACTCATGTGTAGGTAGCCCTTAAGAAAAAAAACAAAAAACAAATAACATACGAATTTTAGCAAAGCACCCAAGATAAGTATGGCCATTATTACTGTGCTCATTTTACTGAGGTAGAACCCGAGATTCAGAGATGTTAAACGACCTGATATAATTTACCTAACTTTTCTGAATCTGTTTCCCTCATGTCTGTTACATGAGGCCCGGGGCACGGGTGGGGGTATGAATTATTAATTGATCTCAATCAACAAGCATTTATTAAATGTCTGCTTTGTGCCAGGCAATAGGGATTCCCCCTGCCTGTAACTGTGATGTCATTAGTATGGTGAACTCCCAGTAAGAAAACTCCCTTTACCAATTTAGATTGGCACCTGCAGAGAGCTGCCTAGGGACACTGAGAGGTTAATCAGCTTACTTAAGATCACATAGCTGGTGTGATCAGAGGTAAAACTTTCTGATTCGGAGGCATGCTCCCTATCCACTGATCTACAAAGACTCAAGCACTGGGAATATACAAACAAAAATGACAAAGTCACTGTCCTCATGGAGCTCTAGGGACCTTAAGGTTCTTGAACTGGTGTCCTGTTAACTTGGTTTTGGATACCTATGTTCTGTATAGTTTAGTTTGCTTTATAAACCTATATATTTTAATTTCTGCATTTAAATGTGTGATTCTGAGAAGGGGTCCACAGGCTTCACCAGACTGCCAGAAGGGCCTATGACATAAAAAAGGTTAAGGACCCTTACTACTATTTCTGCTGCTGCTGCTACTACTACTAGTACTACTGCTGCTGCTACTCTACTACTATTACTACTATTGCTACTACTACTACTACTACTACTACTACTACTAAATTATATAATTTATATAGCACTTGATACATAACTATGTCAACTGATCCTCACACCAACCCCAGGATGTAGGTGCTATTACTACTCCCATTTTACAGAAAAGGAAACCAAGGCTGAAAGGTTAAGTGATTTGCCCAAGGTCACACAGATAATCAAAAATACAAACAGGATTAAATGTGGGTCTCTTGTCTCTCAGTTCTCCTTTCTCATACACAGAGGCTGCCTTTCTATAGAAAGATGAGCAGAACATGGATCTTCTTTGTAAGCTCTTACTTAACTCCCTCTCTCTGATCCAATTTCTCCATCTCATCGATCCACAGGATTGATGGTTATCTTTAAAACCTTCCAGAACCTTCCATTCCACCCATTTGTCCATTTCCACTCCAAAAGTTATCATTGCTGACTTGGCATCTCAAGCTTGGCCTTATCCTCATTCTGTATCCCAAGACTGCCACAGTCTCCTGCTGCCTCTGTGACTGATGGAGAGTCTTGACATCATTTACGTGTCTCCAGCACCTGTCCATTCCTTCTGTCTCTTTTGCTATTACCAGACTTCAAACTCCTGTAACCTCTTGCCTGGACTATAACCAGTAAACTTCTAGCTCATCTCTTCTTGCAGACTCTTAGCCTTCTAATCCAATCTAATCACACCCAGATAGAAATGGGGGCCACTAATTCGTAGTAAGGGTTCTTTGTGGGCTTCATTTTGACTTAGAAAACCACATTATGTTGTATCATATTTTCATTTTTTGTTAAATATTTCACAATTATATTTTATTCTGGTTCAGGCAGCACTGGGGAATGTTGCTGGCCACAATGAAACCTGCAAAACTATTTAACATCTCTGTTCTAATCCATTTGACTAAACCTATCACGTCTGACTATGTCACTCACCTACCTAGAAACTTTCCATAACTGTTTATCAACTAATAATAAAAATTTAATTTATATACTGTGTTAAGGTTCGTATAGCACTTTACCTATATTATCTCATTTCATCCACACAAAACTCCAGGGAGGTTGGTGGTATTATTGTGCCCATTTTATAGAAGTGGAAACTGAGTCAGATAGAAATTAAGTAACTTTTCCATGGTGGTTGTTGTTCAGTTGTTTTAGTCATGTCTGACTCTCTGTGATCCCATTTGGGGTTTTCTTGGCAAAGATTCTGGAGTGGTTTGCCATTTCCTTCTCCAGTTCATCTTACAGATGAGGAACTGAGGCCAACATGGTGAAGTGACTTGCCCAAGGTCACACAGCCAGTAAGTGTCTGAGGCCAGATTTGAACTGATTGAACAGATTTGCCCGTGGTTACTCAACTAATAAATATTTGGAGTCATATTTGAACTCACGTCTTCCTTATTGTAAGTCTAGAGCTCTGTACACTGTGCCACTTAGCTGTCCCTTTATTTTGGACTACCAAAAATAAAGTCCAGAGTGACATTCATTTCCTCCCCTATATCGCCTTCTCTTCAGTCTTACACAACTCTCTTTCATATAGCTACATTCTACCAAAGACCCGCTTTCCCCACTCTAAGTTACTTTCCCATTTTCCTACTTCTTCATCTTTGCTCCTTGCCATGGGAATATATTCCCCCTACATCACTACTAGTTGAAATCCTCACCCTTCTACCTCAAACTCTATATTCCTCCTTTCTTTGAGGCCCAACTCAGGTGCCATTTCTTCCATGGAGCTTTCCGTCACCTACCCCAACTGAAAGTGATGTCTCCCTCCTCTAATGTCCCATGTACTTTGCTTGGTCTTCATTTTTAAACCTCTCTTAATCTCCCTTGCATCACTTTTCTTTATTTATTTGTGCTTCCCCTCCGTTAGGTTGTAAACTCCTTGACCTGGGTCATAATATCCTGGGTCTTTCTATCCTCGGTGCCAAACATGGTGTCATGTATAGGGTAAGAGCTTAAATAGTGTGCTGAATTAGTACATATTCTAATGGTATTATGTCCCATAATGCTATTTTACCAAACACTGTTTTTGAAAAAAGAACTCAAAATATTTGGTGGAGTATACCTGCATATAAGTATTTTTTTTGAATCCTACAGAAGGACCTTTATTTATCAAGCATTTATTTTTCTCTTCCTTTCACCCTTCTCCACTGAAAT
The DNA here is from genome assembly GCF_900497805.2 of Vombatus ursinus. Classification (NCBI taxonomy): domain Eukaryota; kingdom Metazoa; phylum Chordata; class Mammalia; order Diprotodontia; family Vombatidae; genus Vombatus; species Vombatus ursinus. Next base: position 17,230,048 of record NW_020945437.1, read on the forward strand.
GAAAAAGGAAAAAAGAAAAACATAACTCTTGTAAAAAATGTGCATAATGAAACAAAACAAAATTCTATATTGGCCATGTTAAAAAAAAAAAAGCTGGATATCTCCTGTACAGAGTCTGTCCCCCTTCTGTCAGGAAGTGGGTAACATTCTTCATCATGGATCCTCTGGAACCATCAAGTTGATTAGTTCTTTCAAAATTATTGTTAGAATATTAATTATTCTCCTGACTCTGCTCACTTCACTCTGTGTCTGTTCATACAAATTTTCATGCATATAAATATTTATGAACGTCTCCATTAGATTTTAAACTCCATCAGAGCTGGGAACTCTGTCCTATTTATCTCTGAATCCCCTGTATGAAGCCCAGGGCCTTGGACATAGGAGGCACTTAGGGAAAAGTTGTTGAGTTTCATTGCTCAAGATGCATTCGGTGATTCTGGAAATATTCATGGTTTTAATGGTACTCCACATTTTTCTGTGTCACAAAGAATTTTCCTCATAACAGTCCAGTGTGGTAGGTAGTGCAAGTCTCATTTCCCTGTTTCACAAAGAAACCAAGATTCAGAGGGCATGAGCAACTTGTCCAAGGTCATGCAGCTATTAAACACCAGAGTTCAAACTTGATCTTAGATTTTCTCAATGCAAGTCCATGATGCCATGCATCCTTTCTGAAAGACAGGCTGTGTGTATGGCTAGGTGAGAAGGATGACATAGGAATTATGTGTCCTACATACAACCTGGTAGCATTTGGTGACTATAAACTGAATGGGAGCTAAAGGTTGAGTGAATCACAAAAAAAAATCCCTAAATGTTCAGCAGCTGCTAGTATGCTCATTCTTCCTCCTCCCTCCCATATTGTCCCTACTCCCTACCTCCCACCTGCCAAATTGATTGAATCCTACAGAAGGACATTTGGAATGTGTTAAAATTTCTAAGGTCAAGTCTTGTCAAAATCTAGATGCAGTTGGCTGAATTTAAACAAAACAAATCAAATCAGTATTTCAGAAGGGGGCATAAACAACTAAGCCCTCGTCAGACAGTATGCATTGTCTTGTACTATGTAACTTTTTTTAAATGTCTGTGCTTATGTCCTGTTTTGGGTGATGTATTGCACGTTTTGGAATGTCAGCCTTGGGTATAAATTGCAGGGTTTTGTCTATGCCTCTAAGTGCTGCCTTCAAATTGGGTGTCCCAGAAAGTGAGCGGTTTGGTCACAGAAGCATAGAATGTTTGAGATGTAATGAACTTTCAAATATAGAGGTAGGGGAAGAAGAGAAGTTAGAAAAAATAATATTAAAGGCAGAAGAGACATTAGGGTATAGAATCTTAGTGCTGGAAGATATACTGGAACACAGAACGCTAGTGCTGGGAGGGATCCCTGGACATAGAACATTAGAGCTGGGAGGGATCCCTGGACATAGAACGTTAGAACTGGGAGGGATCTTAGAACACATATTGTCAGAGGGACCTATGAACATAGAATGCTATAGAAGGATGTTATATTGTTAGAGGTAGGAGGGTATTTGGAGCATAAATTGTGAGCTTAGAAGGTAGAATGTTAGAGGTGGCAGGGACCTTAGATCATGGAATCTTAGAGCTGAGAGAAGCTTTGTAGAACACAGAAGGTTAGAACACGGACGGAACTTTAAAATTCAGAATCTCGAGGCTGAAAGAAACATTAACGAAAGTTTAGTACAAACTCTTCGTTATGTAGATGGCGACCCCCAGGCCCTGAATCTTGCTTTTGGGCGGGTCAGATTTAAACTTCCACGCAACAATTAGACCTTAAATCACAGGTAAATACATTGTACTGGGCACTTTACCATGTGATTCTGAGGCTCCCGCCTTCCGAGTTCTGCCTAGTTTGCACCTGGGCTCGGCAGCGTCCTTCTCTCCAAACTTCGAGTGTGTGCATAAACTTATTCCGGGCTTCAAAGGTGCCTGCTTTGCAACTTCTGCAGAGCCTGCACGAATCCCCCCTAAGCAGATGGGCACAGACCCCAATATGTGCAGTACATCTCCTTTTCTAAGTTCCTGTATCGTTGATGCATGTTTTACCTTGACTCCCCGCTCTCCTCCCCACTCCCCACCCCCGCCCCAAACCTCCCGTGTGTTCCTTAAAAGTATTTTATTTTTTCTGTCTGTGTTTGTGCTTGTGGTCCGCAGGTCGTCCCTTGCATTGTTCATCTGCTTCATCAACCCCTATTGAGCAGTCCCCTTCCCCTCCCCCTTCCCCACCGGCCAATGAGAGCCAGAGGAGGTTGCTAGGCAACGGTGTGGCCCAGCCAACCCAGGACTCTGACTCTGAGGAAGAGTTTGTCCCTAATTCATTCTTAGTTAAAAGTGGCTCCGCAAACCTCTGTGTCCCTGCCAATGGTAAGTCACTCTCTCTCTTTCTTTCTCGTCCTAACTTTGTTCTTTCTTTGTCCTCCTGCAAGGTGCGTTGCGGGGCGGGGGGGGGGGGGTTTGCATGAAAGGTGCAGACAATGGTGCGTTGGCTTGCATATATGATTTACCATGTGGTGTGTTTATGGAAGGGTCCTTGCTTGCCCGCGGCGCAAGCTCTCCAGCCTCTCCTCCCCTCCCGTCGTGTCCTAGGGCTGAATTTGGGGCTCTCTCCTTATCATAAAGAACCCCTCTCAGTTTGGATGAGTTGGATCGATTGATTTTCTTGTTCTGAAGAAAGGCGGGGAAGTCCCACCAGCTGAAACTCCAGCCCCAAACTCTTCACCGAAAGTTCCCGGGCCAGGAGCATCCTGCCATGGTGGGGTAGTGAAATGCCATGACAACTTAGAAGTCAGTGTCTGTTGCCAAGAAACGCTGCCCGGTAACCCGCGGGCCTGCAAAAGGCGCTGGCTTCGCTGCTTGCCCTCACAGAAACACTTGGAAGTTTGCACTCCAAGTCACTGCGTCTTTTTGAAATCACGGTATAGGTGAAAGAACTTTGGAGTCGGAGGAGTTGGGTTTGAGGGTGAGCCCGGTCACTAGTTTGCCTGGGAGACCCTGCGCAAGTCAGTTAAGATCTCAGAGCCTCACTTTCCTCACCCGTAAAACGAGGGGAATTGACCTAAGTGATCTTGAAGGTTCCACTTGTCCCTAAATTTTTGTCTGTGCAATGTTGGCCCTGTGGAATAGTGTTGGAAAAGGGCTGGACTGAGGCGGAGTCGGGTGACTTCGGTGCTGGCTTCCAGAGTGGTGGTGCCAGTATATATGGCTGTGCCTCAGTTTCCTTATTTGTACAATGAGAGAGCCGAACTTTGTGACCACTGAGGTCCCTTCCAACTCTAAGGTTCCTGTGAGAAAGACAGGGTGTCCGCAAGTATTAAAACCACTTTTTCTTCTTTCTCACATAGGGAAAACATAGATTAGAAAATGTAATTAAGGATATTTCAGCGAAAACCCATGTTATAGAATGAGCTGCTTGCCGTTTGGGAGACTTAAAATATTATTATTATTATTATTATTATTATTATTATTTGCGTCGCCTCCATTTAGCACTGGGCTTTGTACAGAAGAGGTATTTAATAATTATTTGTTCATTTGAATGCGACCTGCTTGTGTTGTGCTCCCCAGTTTGTGGCAGGAAATGGCCCAGAAGGGGTCTGGATCTTTAAGGACTCAAGAGACTGATGGAGAAAAGATTCAGGAGGGCTGTTGGTAGGGGCACCTGGGACGTGGGCTGTGATCCCCAGCTGAGTAGGAGGGAGAAGAAGCTGGAAGAAGGTGGGAAAAATCAGGCTCTTTCCCAATTAAAGTGTTGAGCGATCCAGGGGATACCTCCTTCCCCTCCTCCTATTTTCTGGAGACCTAGGGCAATAAACCTGGGAAAAGTTGTTGACTACCACGTGTTAGATTCATCAAGTGGCTCATTACCTGAAGCAGGGTAAACATCAACAGGGGACCCAGCCATGGCCAAGCTGCCCCCCCCCCCCAGCTCCCAGCCTGAGTGAGTCAGCTGCAGCCCCACTGATTTATAGAGGAGGCGAAACCCTTAGTGTGAGCTGGTCCCTGAAGGTGTGAGCAAAGAAGCTAATGGCTGCTTCTAGATACAGATCCCTTTCCCCCAGTCCCCTCCCTCCCCTTCAGCCTCTCTGGGCTCTTTTTCCTCTTTTAAGAACATGAAGGAGAAACCTTAACATTTAATGCATTTTAAAACTTCCTTCGGTGACTCTGATGTGTTTTGTGGAGTGAAAACAAGTTAGCCCGCAGGGTCTTTTCAGAACGGTTGACTAAGACGGTCCTGCTGGGGAAAAGCAGGGAGAATGAGAAGGTCGAGTTCTGGGGAAATGCAAAATGTTGCTTTATATCGCTACTGCCCATAGTTGTGCGGCCAACTCAGGTCTGTGCTCAGGGCCAAGATGCCTTAAGTATTCACTAACTTTACCACTTAGTCACATCTGTGTAGGTTCAGAGGAGGTGGTGAGAAGTTCAAAGAGCCTCGGATAGTGTTTACACTTCCCTAGGCTAGTAGCTGTCCAGCCAGCTTTGGATCTGGCTCTTTCCGGATCCAAGACTCCTCTGGGACACACTGCTTGGCTGTGTGACCCTAGGCAAGTCATTTAACCTTTGAGAGCTCTATGAAACAGTCTGCAGTTGCAGAGAAAGTACAGACTAGCCTTGGTAGAGGGCACTTCCACATTTGAGAGTTCCTATACTGATGAAATCACAGGTTCATTTAGCCTCAGCACCTAGCACTCTGCATATGGGAGGCTCTTGATAATTGCATAAATTAACTTTGACTTGGGTTGGAGTTTTAAATCTATTATTCTGGCAATGTGACCCACGGTAAGTCACATTTCCCTCCCAAGGCCTCACTATCCTCATCTGTAAAATGAAGGAGTGGGATTAGAGGGTTTTTCAGCGCCATTACAGCTCTAAAAGGGCTATGATTTCTATGTGAGATGTATTTAAATCTTAACCACCAATAACCTTTTAAAGATGATTGTGCTATACATATATTTTTTTCTTTGTTTACCTAGGAATAAATATACCCAGAAGGTTAAAAGAGAGAGAGAGATTAAAAAACCTTAATCTCTCCCTTTACTAATTAACTGAACAGAAGCAAAAGCTTTGTTCAGAGCCTTTAGTGAGTTGATGGCATTACTGCATTATTGATGTGTAGGGAAGTTAGTGAGACTTTCAGTTGGCTCTTAGGCTGCTGGCTTATTTATTCTGCTTTCTGCCAGTGGCTGGCTGTCTGCTGCTGTGGTTTGTAGACACTTTGCATTCCCAGAGGGGCACCTTTCTTTCTGTGTAAAATTGTGCAGGTTGGTAATAAATATGTCCCACACCCAGACAGAGTGTCTGGGCTCCCATTTGCTGGGTGACTTCGGTTCTTCCTAAGGAGAGATGCAGGTAAGGTTCACTACCCTCCTGTGACTGGTTCTGGGATGACACTCTTGCTCTGAGCAAAAATCAGAACAAAGTAATAGCAATCCCCACATTTGCAAAAACACCACAAAGGTCACCTGTGCAGTACCTTGGAATGTATTAAGCATTGTTTCTGCCAAGAATCTGAAAGTAGTAGATGAATGGGGGTAGGGGGGAAAGAAGTAGTGCATAAATAGCATAAATTTAACTTATTTTGTGCCCCCCCAAAAAAACCCCGATAACTTCAAAGAATAGGAGAGTCTTCCTAATGATTTCCCTAAAGGGATTTGTCGCTTTTTAGTCCATGGATTTAGGGCTGAAAGGGACCTTAGAGATCAGTTATTCTAGCCAGTCCTCCCCCCCATTTTATACATTTGGACTCTGAGAATGTAAGATCTTTGAGAGTTGAGATTGTTCCATGCTCTTTATTGAGATCCCCTGTACCTAGCACGGTGCTGGACCCAGAGGAGGAGCTTATTAAATGATTGTTGGTAGTTAGACTGAATCCCAGAAAGTTTTCAGCAGTTTGGCAAAATCACTCAAGGACTAACCAGCAAAGTTGAATTCAAATCCAGTTTTCTTTTCACTAATACAATTGTCACTCCTAAGGATCTGCTTCTCTTAGACTTAGCTTAACTGCTGTTAATGGTTTAAAAATACACACACACACACACACACACACACAGTTACAAATATTTATATAGTACTTTATGTTTTACAGAGCCTGTCCTCAGAAATACTCTGTGTGTATCCCCATTTGGTCCTGTTTCCTCATCTTTGAATTGAGGGCTAGGTGACTAGAGAGGTTCAAAGGTTCCCTCCAGCTTTAGAACCCTGTGACCCACACTCCTTCAAGAATTATTATTCTGATTTTACAGATGAGACTCAGATGTTAAGTGACTCGCCTAGGGTCACACAGCTACTACTAAGTGTCAAGGACATTTAATCAGCGAAAACCAGTAAAAGCTCATTTTGTTTAAAATGAAGTTTACTACAGAGCAAAGCCTCTTCCTCTCTGACCGCCTAAGAGGCTGCCTCGATATCAATGCTGCCTGAGAATGACTTCCAAAAGGATTTGTGTTGTACTTTTTAATTAATCCCTCCTAGGCTCTCTTTCCACAGCTGTGTAAACTCAGTCTTACAGGAGTCAATCCAAAGTAAGTAACACCCAGAGAGCAGCACTGCTGTTGTGAGTCCCCGTGTAAATTGCAAGGAAGATGCAGGGGGCCTTGCAAATCAGGCCACTGTATCTTCAGAAATGGAAAATGTAGCTCTCCCTTGGATCTGAGCTCTGTTCATGCTCAAAAGAAAATCATATAGAAATCTCCGGGCTGGAAAAATATTTAGATAAAATTTTACCTAGGAGTATTTGAAAAGCCAGGGAGGTAGTTAGGATCAAAGGTGAGCTGGCATCTGCTCACTTCAGGACCTTTTATCAGTGAGATAATATTTGTAAAAAGCACTTAGCAAAGTGCCTGGCACATAGTAGGCTCTATGTAACATTCCCTTCTCTTACCTTCCCCTTACATCAGAGCCCTGGACCTTGACTTTGAATCAGAGATTCTACCCCTAATTAAGTTTTGGGTCCTTGTGACGGTCACATCACTTTTCTGGGCCTCAGTTTGCTCATCTGTGATATGGTGGTAATAAGCCTTCTAAGACCTGCATCACTGGGCTGCTGAGACAAAAGCATTTTTTAAGTTGTAAGTCACTAGAAAAATAGCATTTGTTTTTATTGTTACTAATGAAATCGTGATCTAAATTCCCTCCATGTCATAATAAAAACTTTCATGCATAGCCATGGGTAAAAAATTAATTCTGACTCGTATTACATTTTTTTTTCTGGGGACTAGTGTGTAAACTCCCTTTGCCAAAGCAACATTAGTAAGTATATCTTATAATATCACAGAGCTGCCTGGAGCATTTAAAGGTTAAGAGGGGCTTGTCCAGAGTCACGCAGCTAGTCAGTGTCACAAGTATCCAAAGGTCTTGGCTCTAAGCTCAGGATGCTATCTGCTACGGCTTACTTGCCTTTCATTCTTCATGTAAGTAGGAATAATTTTTTTCTGTCAAGACCAATGATTCCATAGGTGTAGAGAATGCCTCGTGAAGAACTCTCCTCTACCAACGTGCCTCAACACCTGCATTGGAATTTATAATCTTAATTGTGAGAAGTTAAATAGCATTGTCAGGATTATAGAGTCAGTGTTTGTCAGAGGACTTGAACCCAGCTTTTCACAAACACATTCTCTCTGTTCCTCTCTCCCTCCCTCCCTCCCTCTTTGTCCCTCTCTTTCCCCTCTTTCCCCCCTTCACATTTCCCCCCCAATGGCATGCTGCTTTTTAGTAACAATAATAACAGAACATGTATATAGTACTTTATTTGATGAAGAAAAACATTGTTTGGGGCATTGCAACGGAGAAAGGTAGATTCATCAGAAGCCATGTTACCAACGGAAGACTTTTTCTGACCACAGTACTTCACAGAGGGTTACTAGCAGAGGCTGGGAAGGTTTCCATCTGCCTTTGGGGAGAGTCTGGCCACCATGATAAAGTCACAAATCCTTTGAGTGTTGGAGTAAAGGGTTAGCCATAGCAATGCGTAAAACCACCTTGGGCACGGAGGAGTTGCCTGCTATCTCCTGACTCTTAAGTCTAGAACTTTTTCCACTATGTTCTAGTTTCTCCTTAATGAAAACATGAAATTGTGCACCCTTTTGAAGTTCAGAGGGTTTTTTTTGTTTTGTTTTATTTTTTTTAATTGGATGACCCTACATAACAAAGAAATGTCAGGGGCTTCCCCTTTCAGAAGGTCCTTGGGAATGGGTTTCCAGCTTTAAGCATTCTACTGGTCATAGACATTCCAGAGAATGGGGCATGGACTAGGCATTGAGGAGACTGATTAACAGAAAAACTGATTTCCAGAGAAAGTTGCAATGTTCTAAATATTAACCAGGAGAGTATGAGCTAAGTTTTAGGAAATGCTTTCCGACAGACTTACGGAGGTGATGGAATGGCCTTCCACAGTTAATTTCCTTAATTCAGCATGGGGCTTCTGGCTTCATTTTTCATTTCACAGGCTGACCCAAGGATGTAGATTGGTCAGTGTCACCTTGGCTCCTCATCAGTTTCATTCGGATTCTCAGGCCTTTACCACCCAGGGCTCCAAATGGTTGGGGTTTTATAACATGAGGGTGGGGAAAGTGTTTATTCTCCTATTTTAAAAGGGAAATGTTTCTATTTATCTTAGACTCTTTCAATAATAATAACAGTAATAGCAGAATCATCACTCATTCCTCTAACACTTCACAGTTGACAAAGCAGGCTCCTCCTGGCACCTTGCCCGGGATGGTTAGAAGTGTAAAAGGATACTAGCCAGTTATCCTCATTTTACTGATGGGAAAACTTTAACTAAGAGGAGGGGAAATGGTTTGCCCAAGGTCTCCATAGTAAGTAATAGAGCGAGTACTCAAGGTCAGAACTTTGTATCCAATTCTGATGTTCTTTACCGTATGCCACGAAGTCTTTCTCAAAACTACTTCTCTCTAAATAATCCAAAAACTAAAAAATCTTAATAAGATATGAAAAAAGGTTGGGAGGAAGGCAGAATCTTGTCACCTGGGAAGGAAACGTGCCCTCCCCAGATGTTGGTCCTTTGGGACACAGCCCTTTTTTACCCCATACTAGTTATGACTCTGAGTGTGATATTATGGAAAGAACACTAGATACAGAGAAAGGAAGCGGGTTCAAATCCCACCTTGGTCACTAAATAGCTTTGTAACCCTAGGAAAGACCTTTAATTTCTCCTGGCTTCAGTTTCCTCATCTATAAAAGGGGATGGGGATGTAACATAATGACCCTGCCTTTCTTAAAAGATTGTCAGAAGAGAAGCATTTGGAGCACTATAGAAATGTGATTTATTGCAAGTTCATTGAAGTCATTTTTGCTATAAAAAACTCAGGCATCTGTATTACTAGGTTCTGCAGGGGGGAAGTGTGACAATGTAGTAGGTGAATTTTCCAGTTGTTTTCTAATTAATGAATCTTCTCATTCTCCCAGGCCAGAAGTACCTGTGTTGATAAAGGTAGATCCAGCAGCTAGAGAAGCTGGGTTTTCAGACTGGGCTCTACCTATTAGCACCTGTGTTATTGGGGCAAGTCACTTATTGAGGAGAGTTATGGCTCTCCCAGAATGAATTCAGTTCAATATAGTAAGTGATAGGATAGCGTCAGGCAACCAATAGGCACTTAATAAATACTTGATTGATTGGACCAAGGTTTGAATCCCAGGCCTTCTCCTTAGTACCCATATGAAAGTCATGTAACTTCTCTGTGCCTCAGTTTCCTGATTTGTAAAATGAAAGGGTGGGACTAGATGCTTGCTAAGACCCTTTCTGACTCTAAATCTAAGATGTGAATGAGATATTATAGTAATGCAAAGAGCTTGGCGCATGGTAAGCATTACTTAATGAGTGGTTTTTCATTTATTCATTTATTTTGCCCTGACAGTAAGGGCCAGTTTCTTCTCCATAATGAGTTCTTCCAGAAGCTGGACTTTTGTTTCTAAAGGAGGCTCCGGATAATCACATCTTTCTTTTGAGCTCTGTTGCCCACAGCACACCATTAAATGTTGGTCTTTTGTCCTCACTTCTACCCCAGGACTGTGATCAACAGACCATGATTCTGCTGTCACCAGTCTCCTGAGGCCTCAGTGGCACAGCTGGATATGGGCCTGGCTGCTGCTCCGTGCCCCAGAATCATTCGAACAAATCAGCTCTAGTGCCTCTAACCTGAGAGCAAAAGACATTAGCATCCTAGGCCTTACAAATCCCTCCTGAGACCTGGGACTTAGTCAGGAAGCCTCCAGACCTTCTGCTCTCTGCCCGAGGCAGCAGACGTAAGGGCTGAGGCCAAGAAGCTGACAACTCGAGGGGATGCCAGTTGTGCTGTGTGACTGTGGACCCAGTCCCTTCTTGATTTTTATGAGGAAGGCTCTGCCTATATATGAGCAGTTGTTATAAGTAACATTTTGGAATATTTCGGGGTCTCATTCACATCGTTTATGTAGAGCTGGGAAAGACTTTAGAGACCATCTTGTCTAACCCCCTCATTTTGCAGATGAGGAAACTGAGATTCAGAGATGTTAAGGTGATTTTCTCAAAGTTGCATAGTCATTAGCCAGGATTTGAACCCTCTGGCTCCAAATCCAGCGCTCTTTCCACTCTGCCATGCTGTTCTCTCTCGTGGCGTATCATAGTTAAAATTTGAAAGATGATAGGTCTTCTCATTCTATGTTAATTCTTATATTTCTGAGAAATCCTAAATAAGAGTCAACAAGTCGAGTCAGCAAGCGTTTATTAAGCCCTCTCTGTATGTCAGCATTGTGCTAAACTGGGAATACAAGCAATAAAGAGTGAATAAAAAAAATGCCCCCAAGAAGTTTATGTCTCGTAGGGGGAAGGTAACATAAAAGAGTGGGGGAATGGGGAGCTGGGGAATGAAAGTACCTGCCTTGGGGACATTGTAGAGAACATCCAGTCAGAGAGTAGGAATTCAGCCTGGAGAGGAGTGAAGACATGGTGGATAGGACTGGACCTCCTCCTTAAAATGGAGGTTCTGGGAGGAATCAGCCAATCAGAGGGGGAGAGGCCACAGGGATGGAAGGCACTTTCAGTGGCTAAGATAGTCTAGGGGTGGAGTGAGTTTCTAGAGTGAAGGACTTTCTGGAGCATTGCAGAGAAAGTCCAGGGGAGTCAGTGGCCTGGAGAGGATCACAGAGGATGTGTCCAATGAGATGGAAGCCTTCTTTTGGGCTGCCTTCATTTCTCAGGCGACAGAAACCACATAGCAATTCCCCTGCCTTCTTGGTTCAGAATCAACCCTTTTCCTTCTGGTACAAGTCATCATTTGTAACCAGCTGCAGCCTACTTACACTCACCATGTATTTTTTCATTGATCTTTACTTATTTGCAACATTCATTGTTCTAAGATAATGCTGTTCTGTGCTTTGCGGTCCTAGAGCACCACTGCAAATATATCCATGCTAAATAGATGGGCTTTTGTAGCAAGCAGACAGCAACAGGGGATTGGCAGAAAGCAAGACACAGTTTCCCAGACACAATATGTTCAGATGTCCATCCTGCTGAATTCCAGATCCTGTGTATGATCCATCCACAGGGCTTGTCCAATATATATACTGATGTCACATAAGTCACATAATAATTCACATCTATGGTCATAAAGGGCCTTCACATACTTTATCTCATCCAGTTCTCACTCAGTCCTTGAGGTAGTTTCAGGGAATTATTGTTATTATTATTATTATTATTATTATTATTATTAGCCTTCTACTGGTGAGAGGCAGTAGAGTGTAGTGGTCTAGGGGGCTGGCCTTGGCGTCTGGAAAACCTGGGTTCAAGTTCTGTGTCTGATACATATGGGCTGTGAGAACCTGGGAAAGTCACAGAATCTCCAAATGCCCACACCCATCTCTTACGACCATAAATTAAGAGGAATTGCCATTCTTGATGGAGAGGGCACCCACACCAAAGGAGTTCCCCTTCCAGATAATTGCCCACATAGATAAAATTAGATGTTGAGACCCCCCTCAAAAAATTAAAAGATAAAATCAATAATAAGAAAGCATAAGAGATTGGGATTTGATGCCCCCAAAAGGACAAACTGAATTTGGGATCACACAACTTGAAATTTTGGGGTTCTACTCCAGGTTTTCTGACTTTAAGTAGAGTGCTTTACCATTAAAATCAGCTCCCTAAAGGGGATAGATTCTATTTAGCTGGTTTTGCATGAATTTGTTACCTTCAGCATTAAGAGGAAAGTTAGGAAGAAAGAGGAGGTCAAGGGGAAATATAATGAGTTACCTTTGGATGTGTTGAGTTTGAGATGTCTGTGGGACATCCAGTTCAAGATGACCAAGAGGTAATTGGTGATGTAGAATGGTAGGCAGGGAGAGAGACTATGGCTAGATTTATAGATACAGGAATCATATACCTAAAGATAGTAGTTGAACTCACTGATGTACCTGCTGATCAGATCACCAAATGAAATAATCTAAAGAGAAAAGGGCCCAAGACAGAGCCTTGGGGGACACCCATGGTTAATCCATAGATGACGAACCAGCAAAAATAAAAGCAATCAGATAGGAGAAGAACCAGAAAACAGAGAGGAGAGAGTATCCAGGAGAAGAATGTGATCACCAGCATCAAATGTTGCATGGAGGTCAAGAATTTAATGAAAGGTAAATATAAGGAATATGGTCAAGAGGAAGGACCTTTATTTTTTTTTTTTTCTGATTTTTTGCGGAGGTGCTGGAGATCATGGCTTTCCTATCAGGAAGATTAGAAAGATGAAATGGTACACCATTGAAACCACCTATATGCTGAATACTTTGCTGGTGTCAACTTCTTGCCCTTGGTAAGCTTACAGTCTAGTAGGAATTGATAAAATATGCAAATAACTGTAATACAAACTATGAGAGAGGGAGAAGACTTCCTAAATCTTTGATGAAGAAAGGATCATGTCGTGCTTCTGTTTCTTGAGTGAATATATCCACTACCAATGTTGTTGTCCAGTCATTTCAGTCATGTCTGACTCCTCAAAACCCCATTTGGGGTTTTCTTGGTAAAGATATTGGAGTGGTTGCCATTTCCTTCTCCAATTCATTGTACAGATGAGGAAACGGAGGCAAACAGAGTTAAGTGACTTGCCCAGGGTCACGCAGCTAGTAAGTGTCTGAGGCCAGATTTGAATTTGGGAAGATGAGTCTTCCTGACTCCAGGCCTGGCCCTGTATCCACTGTGCCATCTAGCTGCCCAATGATTACCACTGCCAATAAGTATGGTTTAATGGGAAGGAATTCTAGGTGTGAAAGCTGCAGACCTAGGTTCTGGTCCTGGCCCTGTAACTAATTTGCTGTTTGGACTTGGACAATTCATTTCCCCTCTCTGGACCTCAGTTTCCCTCTGCAAAATAAGATTAAGTAAAGCTGTAATTCCCAATGTTTTCTAGTAGAAGAATCTTGTTTCAACCTAAAAAAAAAAAAATCCAGGTCTTCCTTTAAGAGATGATCATACTATTTGCTTACAGACATGATATACAATGATGAAAAAATTTCTGTTTATTCATTAATGCTTCACAAGAGCATCCAAGAGATGCTGTGATGTATTGGGATTAGAAGATACTGTCAGCCTTGGAGTTAGGAGTACCTAGAACCAAGTCTTGTTTCGGATACGCGCACGCCTATGTGTGATCATGGATGAAATCACCCTTAGAGGTCTGGTAGAAGTGGTGGTGGGAGAACCTTCTCTGTCTGGAGGAGGCAGCCTACATACAATAAAAAAGGAAGAAATTTGTGTGGGGCGTAATAGGTATTCATTTTACACCATGGCAATGCTTAGTGCATTTACTTATGACGGTATTGTTGTGATTTGAGAACCACTAAGCTAGAGAATAGATAAAGCACCTTCTACCTCTACCATTCTGTGTTTTAAGGTTCATTTCAGCTCTCCCGTTCTCTGCCCTAAGGTGCCTTTGTGCCCTCCCATTCTGTGTTCTAAGGTCCCTCTCAGATCTGGCATTTTTTTGTTCTAAGGTCTCTTCTGGCGGTCTTTGCTCCAAGGTCTTTTTCAGTTCTAGTATTCCATGTTCTAAGGGCATTCTTTGTTCCAAGGACCCCTCCAGATCAGGGATTCTTTGTTCCAGCTCTAATATTCTATGTTCTAAGGTCCCTTCCAGCCACAAAATAGCCTGTTATCCTTGCTGTGCTGAGTTCTTTGTGTGTGTTGCAGGGTGCTTTAGAGGTGTGTCACTGAGGCTATGCAGACTACCAAAGTGACTGGTTAATTGCTCCCCAATTTTAACAGGGAAACCATCTGGCTTCCTCATCTCCCCTTCTCTCTGAATTGCTCTTATTTCTGTAGGTGCTTTGGATTAAACAACTAGAAAAAACATTCCCCTTGCATTTACAATCTTCTGTGACCAAGGTGGGAACACAAACAGAAACTCACGTGCCAGGAGTGGGGAAGGGGGCTGGTGGGGCAGAAAGAAGCTTGGTCTTGGGAAGTCTGAAGTTCCTCTCTCCTCTTCTGCCTCACTGGGTGACTTGGGACAGATCCCCTAATTTCCCTGAACCTCTGTTTCTTTAAAATAACAGGATTGGGACAAGAGCAGGGCCTTTCTACCTTTGTCCATGAGCTTTTTTAAGAAAATATTTTTATACCTCTTTCAATATAATTGTTTTCCTTTGTAATCCTATGTATTTTATTTTATACACTTAAAAATGTGATTCTGAGAAGGGATCCGAAGGCTTTGCAAGAGTGCCAGAGGGTTCCATAACCAGAGTTCTAGACTCCCTGGATTGGAGCATCTCAAAGTTCTTTTCCAGCCCTGACATTCTAAAAAGGCCTTCCCACTCAGATGGTTTGGGTTTTGGCATTCTAAAAGTGCCTTCTAATTCTATTTTCAGTGGCCTTTTCCGCTCTAATATTCTGTATTCCAAAGCTCCTGCTCCTTCTAACATTCTACCTTCTGGGCTCTAATGTTCCATGTTCTTTGACATCTTTAAGGTGTATTTGGGAAGAAAGAAACACCCCGCTCTGCCACTAGCATCGGTCAGTTTACTATTAGAGCGATTAGCAGCTTCCAGCAGTGAGAAAGGATCCCCAGTCCCCTAACTCATCTCCTTTCAGCCTTCTGGGGTTTGGGTTGGGGTGTAGGGTAGGATTAATTTCCCTGTCCCAGTCAGCTACACAAACAAATCATCCAGGGCTGGAAAATTCAATTCTAAACAGAGTGCTTAATTGATCTACATTTATTCCATTCCCAGCAACAGGAAAAGACTATTTATGCTTGGTACCAGATGAATCAGTGTGATGCCTTTTCCTTCTGGCCCGCTCGTGTTCCCACCAGAGTTGAAAGGAGGAGAAAGTGACTGGTAATTCATTTATGTTCTCCCTCAGAACATATAGTATTTCTATAAATAACTGCGGCGCGGTATTCACAGGGTCTAACAGTAATAATAAGCACATTTGCACTTTCTCCTAGGTTCCCACTACTTTGCGACATTATTTTACTTAACTTCACCCACAGGGCATCATCTCTCTGATTAAGAAAACTTTTAAGTAAGGGAAAGTTAAAAGTGACTTGTTGGGGCTCCCATGGGAAAACAGAAAGCCTCAAACCCCCTGATTTAGATTTAGAAGACTTAGGACCAAATCCCGTTTTGGCCACCTCACATCTGTGTACCTTCGATAAGCTACTGCCCTGGTCCTGTTTCCTCAACTGTAAAATGAGGGGGTGATTCCATCAGGTGGCTTGTAAAGCGTTCTCCTTCTCGAAATCCTCCTCCTGAGTTCAAATCTGACCTGTGTGTGACTCTGATTAGCTGTGTGACTCTGGGCAAATCTCACCTCACCTCTGTCTGCCTCAGTTTCCTCATCTGTAAAATGGGGATAATAACAGCACCTACCTTCTCAGGGTTGTTGTGAGGATCAAATGAGATAATAATGCTAAGGTGCTTAGCACAGTGCCTGGCACTTAGTAAGTTCTGTATAAATGTTTGCTATTATTATCACCACAAAACAGGTACCTTCCTGTGGAGAACTTGCAATTCAGAAATTATGTCTGTGGGAAGTAGGAATTTATTTACAGATCAGTGCAACCTTATTAATTCAGACTATCCCAGCACTTGAAAGCTAAAGGAACATTGGAGGTGATCTAGTTCAGTGTTTCCGAAGTTAAATGATACTTCATGTAGGTAAAATTATTTCCTGGGGTTGCCAGCTTCTGCCTAGAAGTTCAGGGGCTGGGGAGAAGAGATTCAGGGTTTTAAGTTTGTAGATTTGAAGTCAGGACCTCTGGCAGCAACAGTTTTGTGAATTGTTTACAGCGTTCTGAGGAGCAGCCCGAGAAGCTGGGAAACGCTGATCTGTCCTATAAGAGAAGAAATGTTACTGTATGGGACATTTTTATGCTGTCAAAGGCTAAAACCGAACTAAGACTTTTGGGACATCCTGAACTGCATGCCTGCTTTGTACAAAGTTCTAGGGTGGAGTCGAAGTTTAGAGAAGACATGGGCCCTGTCCGCATTGAGCTTCCAGTGTAGAAGGGGGCCGAGACCTAGACAGAGATAACTGTAATACACAATTTAACAAGCCACATGCCTTACAGAAGAGCAAAGTAATGGGGGAGGTTTGAAGAGGAAAGTTATTAGTGACCTGGCAGAGAGAAGGGAAGATGAGAAGTAGCAAATAATCAGGTGAAATTGAGTGAACTCTAACTTAGTGTTTTATTATACAATTGAAAAGATGGTAGTTCAAGGAATCTAAATATAATGAGCCCATCTACCTAAGGTCCCATGGCTAGAAAGTGGCCGTGCCAGGATTCTGGATTACGATGGGAACCCAAGAGAGGTCTCTTTTTTGGGGGGTGGGGTGGAAGTGGAGAATCATTCATTCATTCATTCATTCATTGAGGGTTCCATTTTACCATGCCAAGGGCTGGGAAATGCAGAAGGTTGCCCTAACTTAGAGAATTATTTTAAAGAGATTTAATTTAGTTGCTTTCAAGGATTATATAGTAACTAAGATAATTTCATTTCCTTAAATTTTTTCTTAGTGGACTTTGCAGGACTTATTTTAATAACTAGTAAGACCTGTCTGTAATTAGCATAGTAATTGTTTGTATCATATTAGTGTTTCTAATCTGCTTGTGCCTGCTAGAAAAGTGTATTTTCTTAAATATTTTAATTAGCCCTTCTGCCTTCTACTGAGCAGTGAAGAAAGGGCATGCCTCACAAAGGTCAGAGTGTGGCAGACATTGTACAAGGCACCATGTAAGTCACTGCAGAGAAAGATAAATAAGACAGTGCCTGCCCTCAAAGAGCTTACAGTCTAGCGTGGGGAGGAGTCTGGTACACAAATAATTTTTGTGTATGTGGCCCCTGTAGCAGGCTGTAGCACTGTGGGTCCAGGATAAGACTCTTAACTTTGTTTCTTCTAAAGTAGCTCTGCACACAGTGGGGACTTAAATGAAATTTTGGTAGAATGTTGTAGAGATTCCTGTCTAACATATGGGCATTACCCTACAGCTTTCAGGCAGGGAGTAGTTTTTTGGGGTTTTTTTTGTCTCTCTATTCTCAGCATCTATGATAACACCTTGATGTGAGTAAATGCTTGATAAAAGTTGGTTGAAGTGAATTCTGCAGAAAGTAAGCCAGTGAAGCCAGAATCCTACCCCTAACAATTATTCCTGATATGACCTTGGACAACTCATGTAATTTTTCCTGGGCCTCAGTTTCTCAGCTCTAAAACAAAGAGAGGTGCCTTCCAACTTTAGCTCTGTGATGCCCTGATAACAAGTAAAAAGGAGAGGTGCATCGTATCCCTCCTCCTATCTGCTTCTAAGAATCCCTCTCTCCTTTTAAGACCATATTTCATGCACTGCCTACTACAGGAAGCCTTCATAGAGTTCCTTAACTGCTAGTACCTGTCCTCCCTGCTACCTGTGTTTAATGACATTTATTTGTATTTATCTTCATTATGTTTATGGGTGGATAGATAGAAGGTAGGTAGGTAGGTAGCTGAATGGATGGATTCATAGATATATAGATGAATGGAAGGAAGGATAAACAGATAGATCAAGATCCTTGTGGCTTTACCCACTACAGTGTAAACTCTTTGTAGGGATTATTTCATTCATTTTGTTTGTATTCTCAGCACCTAGTCCAGTGCCTAGCATCTAGCAGGTACTTAATAAATGTTTGTTGATTCCTTGATCAAAGTGTTATGCTATGGCCAATTTGGGAATTTGTTTTGCTTGATTATACTCATTTGTAACAGAGGTTTTGTTTTTCTTGTGTTTTTCAACAGTGGTGGCTGTGAGAAGAGGGGTGGAGAGGTAGGTAGGAGATAGAGAAAGGTTGATCTTCATTTGAAAATAAAATAAGATCTGATTAAAAAAAAAAAAACCAAAGTGCTGTGCTAAGACTCAGTGTTGACTGTGGCAGTCAGAGAAGGAATCCTGGAGGAGGTGACATTTGAGCTGAGTCTTGGAGGACTGTTAGGATTTCAGCAATTGAAGATGGAAGCCGGTAGGGTAAGAGTAGAGCACTCAGAATTTAACAGCAACAGCAGTAATAGCTAGGACTTAGACACTTATTATTTCATTGGATCTTTACAACAACTCGGAGAGGGACGTGCTACGATGATCCCCATTTTACAGATGAGGAACCTGAGACAGAGGTTAAGTGACTTACCTAGGGTCACACAATTAGTAAGTGTCTAAGTCAAGATTTGAACTCAGGTTTTCCTGACTCCCAAGTTCGCTGTGCTGCCTGGCTGCCTTACCTAGATGTAAGAGACCTGGGGAGGGGGTGGGAACATTACCCAGTTCAAACCCTCCACTGGACAGACTTCTCAGAATTCGCATAACTAGTAAGTTATAGAGTTAGCACGTAAACTTAGGTCTCCTGATTCCACTCAGGGATGAATATTTTAGAGTCTGGAAAGTTTTGTTGTTGTTGTTGTTTGGGGTTTTTTTTATTGTTCTGTTTTTTATTGGAGGAAGGAGGGAGTGAGGGGAGAGGGCTCTTGAAATTAGTAACTAATAATAATAATAACTTTTGTGGGAAGGAATGTGAATGCTGCTGATGTTTCTGTTATCCTGAGATCGTTCCCATTCTAGATGATTTCACCTTGATGTGGGTGATGTAGAAAAGGTGGGAAAGTGCTAGCTCATTTTACAGATGAGGAGACTGAGGCATACTCAGTGAACGGACCTTTGAAGCTGCAGTGCCCACAGCCAAAGCTTTCCAGAATTCTGAAAAAGCCTGTGGCTTTGGCCAGCCAGAACCTTTGTCACCCTGGTCGGCAGATAAAGGATTTCTTTTTAACACATTCCATCCTCATGCATTCAAGATGTGACTGAGTGTGAGCTTTCTCCAGCAGCAGCTCCCCACCCCTCCGCCCCTATCCAAAGGGTTCCCTGAAGACTTTGGGAATGGAAACTGCTGAGCTGGATATCTTCCCACCCCCCGGCCCCCTGCTTTCTTTACAGTGCCTCTGTGTGACAAGGTGATGCATGAGATCTGTGTAAGCGGCTTATGTGTTTGAGCTGGTGATGGCTCTTGTAGAAGCAGGAGCTGATGGCGAAGGGCAGCGGGGGTTCAAGCCCAGCACAAAAGACAGACTTCTGAGGTCGCCTGAGTCCCTCGGAGTGAATGGCCCAGTGCCCTCCCATGTGGCTTCTCCGCTCACATAAAGCACTGCTGATGGGATGGTGAGCTCTGCTCTGACCAGGGAGCATCTCCGCAGTCTGTGAACTGCTTTCCCTTCCCTCCCTTTGCCAGCCTTTCATTCTGGTTCACCCGGGGGATTGCAGTGCCGTCCTCATTGGCCCCCTGCCTCCGGTCTATCCTCAGCCCCAGGCCTTTCAGTCTGGCCTACATAAAGAGCACCAGCCAGGACATCAGGTGAATTCAGCCCGGATCCTCTCTGCTGCTTCCTATACATGAGTGACCTTGATCAAGCCCCATCACTTTTCTTCATCCGTGCAATAAGGAGGATGGACTGGCTGACCTCTTAGGCCCTTTCCAGCTCTCCATCTAAAATCCCATTCTGACCATGTCACTCTCCCACTTGAAGATCTTCAGGGACTCCTAATTGCCTACTGGATAGAATCCACACTTAGCCTGGCATTCAAGCCTCTCTGCTCCCTGACATAGCTCTGCTTTCCTCCCTCTCTTCCCTTCCATATGTGCATTGCTTCTGGCAGACTGGCTTAGAAGCCATATGTATACATCCAGCAGGTTCTGTTTCTGTGCCTTTACTCACATGACTCCCTGTGCCTCACTTTTGTATCTGCTTCTTGAAATTCTGCTCGTCCTTTAAGGCTGCCTCCTCCATGAAGCCTCCCCTGATCCCCGAGGCCCTAGCTGAAAATTCTTTTTCCTTCTTTGGACTTGCAATTCACCCATGATCTCTTAAGTGCCTACTATGGGCACTGGAGGAGAGACCGAGTTTAGAAAATATATTGACCTGCCTTCATGGAGGGGGGTAAGACAATCACTGTGAACTAGAATACAGAATATTAGCTGATAGATCATTTGAAAAGGTACAGAACAGCATTCTGTGAAGTCCCTGTGTGAGAGGACTATTGTTGAATTATTTTTAGTCTTGTCTGACTCTACATGACCCCATTTGAGGTTGTCTTAGCAGAAACACTGGAGTGGTTTGCCATTTCCTTCTCCAGCTCATTTTACAGATGAGGAAACTGAGGCAGAGTTAAGTGACTTGCCCAGGGTCACACAGCTAGTACGTGTCTGAGGTCGATTTTGAATTCGGGTTTTCCTGACTTCAAGCCCAGCGCCCTACCCACTGTGCCACCTAGCTGCTCAGGACTAGTGCAGCCTTTCGATCTTTTCATCCTTTCTTACATTATAGTGGCTGAATCATTCTCACTTATTCGAGGACATGCCAATCAGTCATCCAGTGAGCATTTTACTAATCCCCCACTATGTGCCAGGCTCTGTACTTGATGCTATGAAGACTTTTTTTTAAATCCCTGCTCTCAAAGGTGCTTAAATTCAAATGGGGGAGAGGGGTACAAGTACATGTGAAACTTGGGAGGGTAAATAGAAAGGAGTTAAATACAGAGCCGTTTGGGGGATGTGCCAGAAGTTGGGGAGATTGGGAAAGGTTGAAGGTGGTGCTTATGCATGGATTCTTTGAGGTGGAGGTGAGGAGGGAGGGCATTCCAGGCATGGGGGAAGGCAGAAGCATAGAGATGAGAGATGGAGTGTCCTGTTTGACCAAGAGAGAACAGGCCAGTTTGGCTGGATCTCAGACTGCAAGAAGGGGGGTCATATGCGATAAGACTGGAAAGGTGGGTTGTGGCCAAGTTGTAAAGAGCTTTAAAAGCTAAACGGAGGAGTTTCTGGTTTATCCTAGGGGCAATAGGGAGCTATTGGAGTTGATTAAGGAGGGAAGCGACATGATCACGTCTGTGCCTAAAGAAAATCACTTAGAGGGGCAGCTGGGTGGCACAGTGGATAGAGCACCAGCCCTGAGGTCAGGAGGACCTGAGTTCAAATGCGGCCTCAGACCAAACACTTGACACTTACTAGCTGTGTGACCTTGGGCAAGTCACTTAACCCCAATTGCCTTACCAAAAAAAAAAAAAAAGAAAAGAAAATCACTTAGGCGGTACTATGCAGTGGGATGTATAGACTGGGGGGAGACGATGCAGAGAGAGTGTTATATTAATCCACACAAGAGGTAATAGGGACCTAGACTAAGGTGGTAGTTTTGTTGTTAGAGTGAAGGGGTCAGATATGAGATGGCAGGATTGCGCGACTGTTTGGATATGTGGAGTGTGACAGAAAGTGAGGAGCCTAAGGGGGAAACGGAAAAAGGAAAAGAGGGAGAGAGAGAGATACACACACACAGACACAGAGAGAGAGGAGAGGAAAGAGGAGAGAAGGAGAAAGAGAGAGAGAGGAAAGAGAATGAGAAAAAGAAAAGAGAAAGGAAGGATAGAGGAGAGAATGAGATGAGAGAGAAAGAGACAGAGAGAGAGACAGAATGAGAAAGAGGAGAGAAGAAGAAGAGAGAGAGGAGAGGAAAGAAAGAAGGGGCCAGGCCAAGGTTCCAAATCTGGAAGATTAGAAGCATCAAATCCCCGTCCTTAGACTGGTGAACTGCATGAGAGCAGGGCCTCTTCTACTCATCTCTGTGTCTCCCTCCCCCATGCCTGCTACCCTCCCGCACCGCCGTGGAGCTCAGCACTTGGCATAAATTTTAACACTAGACAGTGTCTTCATTTCGTGAATGGGAGAACCTCCTCAGCCGACTTGGGTCTCGACTCTTAGTGGCTGGTTTATGAAGGGCCAGTGGGGAGTTACACCCCGGTGACCAGCCTTCAGAGGACAAATCTCTGCTTTTGGTCAGGCTGAGCCTCTGTCCACACGTAATGCATCACCAGGCCTGGACTTGGAGCCTCCCCAATTTGTCGCAGCTTCTGCTAGTCCCTGTTCTCCGGTCAGAATCTTTTGAAAGAATGCCAAGGTCGAATCTGAACCAGGAGAAGGTTTTTAGTTGAAGGCTTTACACATAGTGTGAATGAAGAAATGAATGAAAAGGCATTTATCAAGTACTTTGCTGTGTACCAAGCACCGTGTTTAAGTTCTGGACATACATGTACATCAACGAAAAAGATGTTCCTGCCCTCAAGGAGCTTTTCCTCTGTCAGTAACAAACATGGGAAAATGGTGGCCAGGAAAGGGCATTTTGCTTAGAAAGTTATGGAGATGGTGAGTGAGGATGTGGGGAGCAAATTGACATACCCCATCCAGGAACAATAGCAGAGCTGGTTCCATTGACAGGTGACTGATGAGTAGATCTTGGAAGACAGGAAGAAGTGACAGTAAGAAATTAAAAAAAAAAACCACCACTTAGTCACTTGAGAAGTTTTGGTTCTGAGTTTTGATCTTGAGCTCCAAAGTTGTGTAACCTGGCTTAAGTTATTTGGAGTCAAGCTAGTTTAGCTTTTCAAGGAAAGCGTTATCTTAGAAGACCTTGGTCATCCAGTCCTAGCCCTGCCTGGTGCATTAAACCCCTCACTACTCCATCTCTGACAAGTAGTCGTCCAGCCTTAGCTTGAACACTTCCAGTGATAGGGAGCTCACTACCTCCCAAGAGACCCCTGTTCTTTTTCACATTGAACTAGTTAAAGTAGATTTATAATGTTGTAATTGTGATCGAACTATATCTTCCCTTGTGTGGATATGAATTGACCCAAGTGCTGGATCCCGTAATGCAAGCCACATTGGGGAAAAAGTGCCGCTCACCAGAAATTTGCCCACTTAGGTGGAGGACAACTGGAACAAATTATATGCATTCTAGCTTGTTATACTGCATTGGCAATAGATGTGAGCCCAGTAACTTGAGTATTATAGCAGCACTGCTGGAGTTAACGTTATGTCAGCCTTTCCATTTCAGATGGTTATGGCTGGGGTATAAGAAATGTCCTTGCTAGCTGAAACTTGACAAATTGTGGAAGGCTGTGAAGAAGAATCTCTTTCTCTCTCTCTCTCTCCCCCTCCCTCCCTCCCTCTCCCTCTCCCTCTCCCCCTCTCCCCTCCCTCCCTCTTTTCCTTCCTTCCCTCCTGTCTTCCCTCTCTCTCCTTCCTTTCTGTGTCTTTCCTTCCTCTCTTCTTCTTCTTCCTCCTCTTCTTCTCTCCCCTCCCTTCTCCTTTCCTTTCTCTTCCCCTCTTTCCTTTCCTCTCCTCTCTCTTGTCTCCTCTCCTTTCCTCTCTCTTGTCTGCTCTCCTCTTTCTCCATCTTTTCTCTCCCCTCTTCTCTTTCTCTCACCCTCTCTTCCCTCTCTCCTCTTCCCTCCCCTCCTCTCTTTCTCTTCTCCTCCTCCTCTTCCTCATCTCTCCCCCCTTTTTTTTCAACATTTTGTGGGGGTGGGTAGAGTGAGAAATAAATCCTTCATTCATCCTTTTTTTCCAAGAGCACAGACCACAATCCAATCATCCAGAGAAGCTCTTGCTTTCTGTGGTTTGGGTGGTTTCTGTTTGCAGGATAAGAGCTGGAGTTCCTGGGTTCTGAGCCTGAGTTTTGATGGCTGTGTAACTGTGGGGAAGTGATTTCATAGAAACACGTATTTCATACTTTAAACATCATCTCATCCAGTTGCTCTTAACCTGGTCCATGGACCACAGATTTCAAGGAGTCCGTGTTTTATTATGCTTTTGTAGCTGTATTTCAACATAATTGGTTTCATTTGTACCCCTCCTGTATTTTGTTTTATGCATTTAAAAATAGAATTCTGAGAAGGGGTTGATAAGCTTCCACAGACTGCCAAAGGGTCGCTGATGCCATTCAAAAAGGTTCAGAATCCCTGATCTAGTCCAACCTTCTTATTTTACAAATAAGGAAACTGAGGCCCAGAAAGGCCATATGGCTCAGACTCGTATAGTGAGTAATTGACCAATCTGAGTCTTGGTTCTAGGTTTTCTGACAGTACAAAGCCCTTGTTCCACTGTGCTCCACACCTTTGTTCAGCAGCTTTTCCATTGTGTAAATTAAATAAATATGGTGCCATGGAGAGAATATTGGAAGAAAGTCAGAGGACCTAGGTTTGAATCCTGGTTCTTCCAGTGACTAGCTTTTACTAGAAGGGGGCGGGGAAATATGTGAGGAGGGGGAAGAATGAAAAAAACCACCAGATTTGGCATCAGAGGACCTGGAATTGCCATCTACTCCCCACCTGTGGGACCTTAAATAAGTCATTTAACTCATGTTTCCTCACCTATAAAAAGAGAGGTTGGAACAACATGATCTTTCAGGTTCAATCCAACTCTTAAGTCTGTGACCCTGTGAGCATAAGAACTTAACATTGGAAGGCCATCTAGGCAAACCTTTTCCTGAATAAGTGAATTTCCTTTTAGTCTTGGACCAGTGGTCTTCCCAATGCTACTTTGCCACTTCTGGTGACGGAAAGCTCAGTGTCTATCAAGACCATCCTTTTCATTTTGAACAATTCAAAATTATTAGAAGTTCTTCCTTATATTGCACTCAGAACTGCTACCCTATAACTCCCATCCACTCTGAACCTTATTTCACATTCTGGAGTCAAGCAGAAGACATAGAATCCTTTTCACTGATGGCAGGCCTTAAGTTAATTGAAGAGAGCTCTCCTTTTCTCTACTAAATCTTTTCTACTCCAGGTAAACATTCCCAATTCGTTCAACCCTTCCTCTTTAAGTCACAGTTTTAAACCATAGAATCATAGAGTTGGAAAGGACCTGAGAGGTCAAGTCCAGCCCCCACATTTTACAGATGATGAAACTGAGGCCCCTAGAAGTGAAACAATCTACCCATTGTCACATATTTAGTCTAAGAGAGCATTTGAACCCAGGTCTTCTGATTCCAAGTGTAGAGCTTTATTCATTACCCAGGGGTTCGCCCCATTTGGTATTTCAAAGGGGGTGTGATAATGGTCTAAGGAGGTCCTGCTAAAAATTCTTAATGGTGCCTTAAAGAATAAATAATGGTGTTTACATACACACGCATAAATACACACATAAATTTAATCACCCGGGGGTTCGTAACACTTTGTTGTTATTGTTGAAAAAAGGGGGGAGAGATAAGAAGGAGGAGGGGAGGGTAGAGGAGAGAGAGAAGAGAGGGTGAAAGAAAGAGGGGAGAGGAGAGAGGGAGAAAGAGGAGAGGAGACAGGAGAGAGGAGAGGAGAGGAGAGAGGGGAAGAGAAAGAAGAGAGAGGAGGAGAGGAGAGGGGAGGGGAGAGAAATAGAAGAGAAGAAAGGAAGGAGGGAAAGACAGAGAAAGGAAGGAGAGGGAAGACAGAAGGGAAGGAAGGTTTGCAAAGCAAAAAGCTTTGGTAATCCTGGCAGCTGCCTCTTTTACCCTGGTTATCTTCCTCTAGAATGCTTGTAACTTTTCACTGTCCCTCTTAAAATGTGCTGGTGCCTGAAACTGAGCCCCTTGTTTCTGGTGTGGCCTGACAATAGAAGAACACAACTGTCATTTAGTAATATTTTTTCCACATCTACCCACTTCAAGGCCTATTTGGTGTGAGCAAAGTATTGTTTAAATAGCACCTTGTTCATAGGAAGTCAATCAGTATTTTTCTCAGAGTTGTTATTTTTAAAGTGCTTTGAGATCCTCCAGGGAGAGATATTTTTATTATTTTGTTCATAAAGGCAGAATTGTTCAGAATTACTTTCCATTTTATCTGGAAATGAAAGCAGTCAAAACAGAGTTCATAATGGAGGGGGAATTCATATAGTCTCTTGAAAGAACTGGAGAAAAATGTTATTTTACCCATTTGATGTTGTTCCCAGATGGCAGGACTTCTGATGTTTGGGCCTAGCTCAGGTCTTGTTCACCAGCCACGATGATTGGGAAATGAAGAGTATTATGGAATAAGACTCACATCAAAAACCTCGCCTTCAACGACTTCAAATGGATGATGAAAATGCACCAGTGATGTTTGTCCTCTTTGAAGCTAGCTCTTAGCAGAGCACTTCAAGCTTTGGGGGGGCAAGATGAGAAGAACCTTCCATTTGTAATTTCAGAGGGACGCAGTGGGCTCTACAAGCAGAGCTTAGAACCCTGTGTAAACACAAGGGTGGGCGGTAGCCTTGGGCAGCAGTTTGGCCCAAAGGCACCGCTTCCTTTCACTTACCTTTTTTTGCAGCTAATATCAGTCTGTACCACGCCCCTGAACCCTACACAAGCTGCCTCCCTCCAGGCTAACATTGCCATTATCATTAGGATTAACAAAACTGTTAATAATAATAATAATAACATACCAGCCTACATTACCACTGCATAATGATTTTTTTTATATACTAGCCCTTTGAGGGAGATAGAGTAAGGATGGTTTGGCTTAAGATTTTTTGGTCCAGAGTTGTAATTTCATTAGTATAGGGAACTATACTTCTTCTACTTATGTCAACCCATAACTTATTCTTAGATGATGATGATAACAATGACAACTCACGTTTATCTAGCTAAGTTACAAGTATAATTTCATTTTTTCCGTATAACAACCATAGGAGGTAGGTGCCATCATCGCAGCTATTTTACAGATAAGGAAATTAAAGAAGTTGGAGGTTGTTACTTCATGGACATATAGTTAGTAAGTGTCCGAGGCAGGATTTGAACTCACACCTTCCTGACTCCAAACACATTACCCCCTATGCCAACCTAGGCCTCCAAACTGAAAGGGACTTTAGAGATCATGTAATGCGGTCTCCTCATTTTACAGAAACTGACGCTCAGACTGAGAGGTTGTCATTTTTCCAAAGTTGTACAACTAGTTATTTTGTTGTTCAGTCCTGTCCAACTCTTTGTGACCCCATTTGGGGTTTTCTTGGCAAAGATACTGAACTGCTTGTCGTTTTCTTTTCCAGCTCGTATTACAGATGAGAAAACTGAGGTAAACAGGGTTAAGTGACTTGCCCAGCATCACACAGCTAATAAGTGTCTGAAGCTTGATTTGAACTCTGAATTCAAATGTGACTTCAGACACTTACTAGCTGTGTGATGCTGGGCAAGTCACTTAACCCTGTTTGCCTCAGTTTCCTCATCTGTATAGTGAACTGGAGAAGGAAATGGCAAACCACTCCAGTATCTCTACCAAGAAACCCCCAAATGCCATTTCATGCAAAATAGCAGCTAAGTCAGGCATAAAAAGAGAAACCCATGCTCTGACCCTAACCTGATTTATTTCGCCACCTAAATAGAACAGTCTTCCAAGAGGCAAGCAGATCTCCTTTAAACCCTCTCCTCAAAAGTGCTAAGATACCCTTCTTTTATTGGGTCTAGAAAAGGGCCAACATCACGGGCTGCTAAGGAACAGCTAAAGATAGAACTCAGCATCACTTCAGTGCCTCAAGGACATAGAGGAAGAGGACTGGATTTAATATCATCCTGCCCATTCTACAGATAACAGAACCAAGACTGAGGGAAGTAGTTATTTCTCCCATAATTGGTACAATTAATAAATGGCAAATCTTAGAGTCTTCCGAGTACTACCTCAGTGCTCTTTTCCACCATACCACTCTCTCAACTCTCTTCTCCCTTTATGATTTTCCCCCATGAATACCTGGTTTCAAGCCACCAAATATGGCTTCTTTTGGGGTTTAATAATCGTAAAAGTCCAACTGGAAAGCAATTTGCTCCTTCTGTAACTTTTTTTTTTCTTCTGGCATCCCTTTAGAGGAATCAGGTTTCTATTATCAGCAGTAGACTTTATATAATACTTGAGAGTTGGAAGGGACCTTTGGTTATAGAACATGAAAATACTGAACATAGAAATGTAACTGAACATGTACTTTGGCAAAAAAAAAATACTGAACATGTAAATGCAAACACAGAAAATCAGCTCTGGGTGGGGAAAGGGACTTTTCAAAAAGCAGAAAATTAGAGCTATGAAAGTAGAATTGAGAGTAATGTCCATAGGATGACTGAGCTGTACGACAGAAGGAACTTGGTTGAAAAACAGTCAACAGAGAACGTAAGAAGAGTGAACATAGAATGCTGAATGGGAAAGCGCTTAGAACACAGGATATTAGCAATGGGGAGGTCCTTAGAACCCTAGCATTTTAGAACAAAAGATTGAGCATTAGATTGGAAAAGGCTCTCCTGCTCAGGATTATCTTAGATGGGAAGATGTGGGCCGGCACAAAGCATAGCAAAGCAACTGGGATAGTTTTTCCAACCATTAAAAAAATAAATAATTCTAAAATAAATAAACAAAACTCCTGAGTGCTGCTTCTTTTCTTGGCTTCTTACCTGAATATCTTTGAACTCTTTAGTGAGGGGAAGATGAGGCAGGGCAGCGAGGGGTGCAGTACCAGGGCCATGCCACTTTGTAAGGCTAGATTAGTGTTTTTCAGCCAATTCTTGGTGCTAAAGGAATCAGAAGTTCCTACACGACCTGCTTCTAGTGCTGCTCTAAGGCTAGGGATCCCTGCCAGGACTTTGTTTCCTTCATTGCAAATCTTGGAAGCCTGAGAATTTGCATGCTTGAAGACTTTGGATGGCAAAAAGCAAGAGGAACATAGACTCTTGGTGATTTGTTATTCCGCTCTGCTCCTGGCTTTTTTCCCCTAAGCCAGGCAGGACTCTTCTTAGGCTCGCAAAATTTAAAAGACACCCAGATGAGGAGGTAGTGGGAACCTAATGAATCCTAGCTGTCTGGCCTCCCAAACCACAAATCCCCTTGGTGACAAATTCCTTCCCATCACTCTTTAAAAATTACTTTGGGTTCATTATATTTTCTAGTCCCTGGGTATTCTAGGAGAAATTCTACCCCAGACAAACAAGAAATAAAACAAAAAATGAAGCCCCTGAAAGTTAGAAAGCTTCTTCAAGGATCATGCCTCCCCAGTTTGGATCCTACTTAAGGCCCTACTAATGTTGATTAGTTTAATTGATTCTAGAATGTTAATGTTTAAGAGACCTTGGAGCTCATAAACAAAGTGAGAATATTTAGACTAGAACAATGAACCACATGCATTTATTAAATGCCTGTTAAATGTGCCAATTGCTGAGCTTGATGCTGGGGATACAGAGACAAAGAGAAATAGCACCTGCCCTCAGAGAGTTTACTTTCTATCATGGGAGACATGTGCATATGAGAATATATACAAAAACAAAGTCATTTGGGGGAGAGAGAATACTAGAATATTGTAGGATCAAGAAAGGCTTCATGGGGAGCTGATCTTTGAAGGAATTCCAAGGGGTAGAGATGAGGAGGGAATATTTTCCAAGCATGGGGGTGGGAGCGGGTAAAGGTATGTCGGTGGGAGATGGAGGGTGCATATAAGTTTCTAAGGTCCTTTCACTTCTAAATCATTTGTATTAATACATCCAACCCCTTCCTTTTAGAGAAAAGGAAGCTGAGCCCAGGGTAGAAATACCTAGCTCAGGGTCACACAGGGAATCATTGGCAGAGCTGAGATTTGAACTCAGGGCTCCTGACTCCCAGGCAGCTACACTGTTGTGAATCCTTATAACTTTGTGTCCTAGTAGTGATGGCTCTTTCAGGTCAACCAAGAAACAGGAACTGTTAGAATAGACTTTGGAAGTCACCAAATGTTTGTGCTGGAACTGTCTGGGGACTGCCTAGTAGAGGCCCTTCATTTAAAAGAGATCCCATACAGCTAGTGATAAGGGTGGGATTCGAATTCAGGTCCTCTGAATCCAAGTTCATTGCTCTTGGCCCCGGAGCAGACATCTCTGGGGAATGTAGATTGATTGAATGTGGGTCTCTACCCACCACCCAGACATTTCTCAGCTCTTTGCTAAATCTGGTTTCCTACTGAACCGCTTTATTGAAATTGCTCTGCAGGGTACTCAGTATTTCCTTAAGGGTGAAATCTCAAGGCTGGGTCTATTTCCTTTTGCCTGCTCATCCTCAGGGACTAGCATGGTGCCTGACATGTGTGTTGTTGTCATTTAGTTGTGTCCAGCTCTTCGTGACCCTTTTGCTATTTCCTTCACCAGCTCATTTTACAGATGAGGAAACTGAGGCAGAGTTTAAGTTACTTGCCCAAGTAGTAAGTGTCTGAAGCCAGATTTGAACTCTAGTCTCTCTGACTTTGGACCTGGGTGCTCTATCCATTGTGCCACCGAGCTGGCCTGTACCCAGCTCTCATTAATGGACCAACAATAGGTCCCAGGCCAAGTCCCATTAGGTCATTGTTTGAGCCTGATTGGCTCAGAGTGAGTGTAAATTGCAGTTGTTTCTATTTTGACCAGAAATCCTGAGGGTCTTTCCCTCCCAGACTGATTTTTTTTTTTTTTGACTAGGTAAGGAGGCCTTTCTTTGACTCATTTCTTACCTAGTCTTAATCACTGAATGGGCACTGCCTCAGTGGAACTGAAACCTGGAACAGGACTTAGCTTAAAAAGGCCCAGGTCTGCCACTGCATCCAGGGCCATCTCCAGTCGTCCTGATCTGTATCTGGTCACTGGACCCAGATGGCTCTGGAAAAGAAAGTGAGGCTGGTAACTTTACACAGCCCTCCCTCACTTAAAGCCAGCTCACTTGCATGTCATGGCATCACCTCCCTGATGTCACGGTCCTCTTCGAGAGGGAAGGACAAACACCACCACCAACCTATGCCTGGCATGTAGCCAGTGTTTATTGATTGACCATAATTGTTGGTCATGCCCCACCCCCCCAACGGTGGAACATAAATTCCATGAGGGCCAGAGTTGCATTGTTTGATTTTTGCCTTGAATATCCTTAGCTCTTGGCACTAAGTAGGAGCTTAACAATTCTTTCAAAAAACAATAAAATCAAACAACTGATAAAAACAGCCTGCAGTTGAGACCCTTAATGGAGTTCTTATGTTAACTGTTTGGACAGAGATTTTTCAGGTGTTCGCTCTTGTCTGACACAAAGTGCCCGGGGCAGCTGTTGTTTCTGGTGGGCCATAGGATTGTGAGAAAGAGAAAAGGTCTTTAAAGATTGGGGCGAAGTGACTGGATTGTCAGAAAGCTAATCCTCTCCCACACCTGTGCCAGAGAAACATGACCCAGGCCTAGTGATGCACTTAATCTGTCACCAAGACGTTCCCGGGGTGACCCGTCCAGCCAGCCCAACTTAAGTTACACTGCCCGGTTATCAGTCGCCTCTTGGATTGCAGGCCATTCTGGTCCTGAACAATACCTGTTTGTCCTCAACTCTGATCTCCAGGGAGGAAATTTGATGGTGCAAAGAAGGGGAGAGAGCATCACATCTATTATTGTTTCTTGGACAGACTTTACACACACACACACACACACACACACACACACTCTCTGTCTCTCTCTCTCTCTCTCTCTCTCTCTCTCTCTCTCCCTCTCTCCCCCTCCCCTGGGGAGGACCTTGCCCTTCAATTTAGAGTATCAGAGAATTCTCTGGGGCACTGAGAGACAAGTGACTTGCCCAGGGTCACACAGACAGTATGTTCCAGAAGCCAGACTTCTGCCTACGGCTTGCTAACTGTGAGATTAGCTCACAGGGCAACACTGCCTCTCTATATGATAACAACAATAATAATGACCATTCTCATTTGTACAGTGCCTGAAGGTTTATCCTCACCCCCAACTGGGTGAATGGGCTGTGTTTTTGTTGCCTTCTTTTTGTAGATTAATTACTTTCACTGACTGCCTCTTGGGTTTGCTTTAATAAAAGTGCTGTTGTTAACTAACCTTTAAGTGCTCTGAAATGTGGGAATCAATCCTAAATTTCTTGAGGGCAGGGAATGTGGTTCTGAGGAAGGAGGAGAATCTAACTTCAAATTCTGTCCACTTAATAGCTTAGTGACCCTGGGCAAGTCACTTAACCTCAATCTGCCTCAGTTTCATCATCTGTAAATGGAGCATAATAATTGCATCTACAACGTTGTTGGGAGGATCAAATGAGTTAATGTTTGTAAAGTGTTATATAAATGCAGCTCAGTGGCACTGTGGATGAAGTGCCAAACCTGGAGTTAGGAAAACTTGAGTTCTAATGCCTCAGACACTTACTAGCAGTGTGACCCTGGGCAAGTCACTTAACCTTGCTTACTTCAATTTCCTCATCTGTAAAGTGAGCTGGAGAAGGAAATAGCAAACCACCCCAGTATCTCTGCCAGGAAAACCTCAAATGGAGTCACGAAGAGTCTGAAACCACTGAAAAACGACTGAACAATAAATGTTAGTTTTTGGTGTTTTTATCTTTCTAAGAGCCTAGACAATAAATATACAAAATCGGTGTAAGGGAGGCGGTTTCTCAGTGTGATGCAGTAGAAAGAACATTGGGTTTGGAATCATCCATCCGGCCAGGCTGGAAATCAGACAGGCCACTAAGCAGGAGCACGTTACTGCCCCTCGTTGGGCCCCAGGTTCTTAATTTTAAAAATTAAGTGGTTCAAAGAGATGCTTCTCAGGTCCCTTCGAGCTCCATGTCTGTGCTCCCTCTGTGAGACTAAGAAATGCGTCGTACCAGAACTCAGTGACAGCCACCAATTACAGTTACGTTGACTTTCGTCTGAAAAAGCTTGGCTAATAAGATCTCTTTGCGCTGTATAGAGAACAGCTTCCACACCTGCCTTAAGATCAGTACCCCCAAATCCCAGATGTGCCCTTGTTGACTTTTGTTTTTGTGTGTGCGTATTTACAGAGTAATTGAAAGCTGGGGCAAACCAGTAGTTAAGTGTACATAATGACAATTGAACATTAGCATCACAAATGTATAGAACAAATGTTTTCCAAAATAATTAAGGAAAATTGCAGTAACATGAAACAGTGTGTTTCCTTCAAAGGGAGACATTGGAAGGTTTTTTTCCCCTTAAAAGCCATTTTCCAATTGAGCAAGTCCCTTAATTATCTGTATTTGCATTTGAATGCAAATGTATTGTGGGTTCTTTTCCCCTCTTAGAAATGAGCTCTACCTGATTCTGACCTCTCCTGTTGTTATAATTAATTAGGGTAACCTCTTCTCTCTCAGCTATGTTATCTGTGTGCATGGGGTCAGGAATAACATAGATCATTTGAAGTACCCAGCTTTAAGAAAAAAACAAAACTTTTCTTTTTGTCAAGAGTTTCCATCACTTGCCTCATCAAACCTTATATTAGGAATTTGGGGAAGGCTTAAGATTGATTGACAAGACTTAAAGGAGAGCTGCAGAGAGTATAATCAGTTAGAGAAACCCCGAATTTTCTGTGTGCAGGGCCTCTTTACTGAGCATTCATTTAGCACGGGATCTGAGACTGGGAGTCAGAAGACCCAGGACTTGGAGTTACTAGCTGTTTGACCCCGGGGAACATAGCTAAGTTACTCCGAGTCTGTGAGACTCAATTCCCACATCAGCAGAATGGGGATAATGATACCTGTACTTCCTTCCTGCGTCACTGGCTGTGTGAGCAAAGTGATTTGTAGACTTGGACAAAGTGCTGCAGAAATGAGAGTTACTGTTTGAACATTTATTATATTATTTTTACTTACACTGTTGATTGTCTCGAATTCACACTGCACTCCTAAAAAAAGATCTCTCTGGGAGTGACACCCAAAGTGGTTTGCCCATTCCTGTACAGCTAGTGAGTTTTGGGTGCAGGATTTGAACCCAGGTCTCTTGACTTGACTCTTCATTCTGCTTTTATTGTTAGTCATGCCCAACTTTTCAATCACACTGTCCAGGAAGTTTTCTTGGCAAACATACTGGAGTAGTTTACCATTTACTTCTCCAGCAGATTAAGGTAAACAGAGGTTAAATGACTTGCCCAAGGTCACACAGCTAGTAGGTATCTGAGGCTGGATTTGAACTCAGGTCTTTTTGACTTTGGGCCCAGCATTCCACCTACTGAGCCACCTAGCCACCTTTTCATTTCTGCTAATGATAGGTAACATACAGACTGCTTTGCAGAATATAGCGAAGGGTAGGAATTAGAGGAAACTGAGGTCAGAGATGTTAAGTGACTCATCCTGGGTCCCACAGCTACTAAGTGTTGGTTAGAAAACAGAGGTGCAGAGATGTATGCAGGTATGTGGGGCTTCTCTAAAGTTACTAAGGCATCAGAGGAAGGATTGAAAGGTGGGTCCTCCGAATACAGCCTGAATATTCTTTCCATCACTTCAAACTGGTTCCTTAACTCTTAGGAGTGTGGTCGTCAGAGCTTTTGTAAAGCATCATAAACATGTGAGGTATAAGCCATTATCCAGAAGACTTTAAACACGATGCACTGTGTCACCCCATAGCTCAAGTCGTGGCACCTTATGAAAATGCTTAACCCATCTCTTGGCCCCTGCTTTAGCAACAAGCCGCTCAAACTATGCAGGTGTACCCTGCTCTCTGGTGCCTCGAGTCTAACCTCCTGTAAATCCAATCATCTGCCATGCAGTGGAGGCTCCGGAGCCCTCTTTTGTTGTGTGAACAATGGAGCTATTTTATGCCGTTTGGATTTTCATCAGGTGAATTTTTTAAAAAGCACAATACGGAACACCTGTATTGCACAGCTGTGGGGATCCTGTCTCTGAACAGGAGGTGCAATCAGGCAGTGATGCTGCTTTCAATAAATTGGATGGTTGTGTTGGATTCAACATAATGCGATGACGGGGATAAAAAGCACTGAATTTGGAGTAAGAAGTGGAGTCTAATCTCTCACCTCTGCCACCGATTTGCCTCGTGACATTGCGGGCAAATTTGATGGACCTCCAAGGTCCCTTTCAACACAAAATCTATGATCCTAGCATCCTAGCAGCACAGTGTTCTTTTTTTTTTTGTGTGTGTGTGTGTGTTTTTTTTATACAGAGCGAGATAGAAAATCACAGAATCTCCGAGAAAGGACATTAGAGGTCATCTCGTCCAGCTGGTAGTTACATCCCAGACAAGTGGTTGTCTAGCCCTGGATAAATATTTACTGACTCCATGGACTCATTAAATTTCTCCCTGCATCACTTTAGGAATGATTTCCCATAGCTTCATTTACACTTGGTCAGCAATCCCATTCTTTCTGCCAGTGTCTGTCTGTCTGTCTCACTTTCTCAATGCAGAACTAGTCCAGAAGATCCCAAAGGGGTTCTGATCCAAGTTGTTGGTTAACTTAGTGCTTTCTTTTGAGATGGAAAGCCCCACTCCGCTCAGGTCGCTCTTCCCTGAACTGAGTTGCTTGAGGTTAATAAGGACAATCAGCTGGGCCAGTAGGATCCATAGTATTTGCTTTGGGTAAAAGGGTTTGCTCTTAGGGGCGATCTGAGAGCATTAGCAAAAATGCTGTTTTAGAAACAAGCCAGAGTTCCCTGGAGGAAAAAAAGTCCAGTGCTAAAGTAATGAAAAGGAGATCAGAGCAGCCCTGCTTAGGTTAGGTAACTATTGTCATTATTATTGTTGTTGTTAACAATAACAATTGCTATATTTACATCCTGCTTCAAAGTTTGAAAGGCATTTTACATAAATTATCTGGCTGATTCTCAAAACTACCCTGAGAAGTAGGTACTATTATTATTCCCACTTTACAGGTGGGGAAACTGAGGTTCCCCATTGAAGGCACATAAATGGAAAACAGTACAGTTGGGGAGATGGGAGGAGGCTGTTTCTGATGTGAGGTGTGGCATGACCGTAGAAGAGTCAACAAGTATTTATTAAGCTCCTGCTATATAGCAGGCACTGTTCTAAGGGCTTGGGATACAATGAAAGGTCAAAGAAAATCACTGCTCTCAAGGCATTCACAATCCAACAACTATCTGGTCACTTCTCTTCCAGCTCTGACATTCTGTGCTCCAAGACCCCTTACTTCTCTAACTTCCTGTTTTCTAAGGTCCTTGAAACAGATACCCTTAAAGATGCAAGGGTAGGGATAGAGACCGGACCTGTGAGTTTTTTTGGCATAGGGAACTCCCATGGGAGGAAGTTCCTTCTACCAATGCAGGTTAAGACTTTAAGAGTTGTAGTCTTGTTATCTGGGGCACTGAAGAGGTAAATGACTTCCCTAAGGCCCTACAGTCAGCCTGTGTTAGAGGCAGGTTTTGAATCACCATCTTCCTGGCTTCGAGGAAGCCTATCCCAATTGTGTATTTCGAGAGACTCCTTAAAAATGCAGGAAAATGGTGGTTGGTTTTTTTGTTTGTTTTTGTTTTGCTTTGTTTGGTATATCAGGATTTTTTTTTATTTGTTTGTTTTGTTATATCAGGATTAATTTTGTATGGAGAGACAGGCTTTTCCAGACTTTGCAAGACCCAATTTTGCATCTGATCTTGTTGCCAGATCTCTCTGGCTCTAATTTCAGAACCATTCATTTCCAGTGTCTCATTTATTCTCCCTCCATCACCACCCGGCAACCTGTCTTTCTCTGTCACTGAGCCCAGAGAGGCCTCTGGATTCTTACAGTGTAGGAGATCCCATCATAACAATTCACTCCCCCTTAAAAATCTGCCCCTGACTATTGTGTGTTCGGTGTTTATTTTTATCCAGAACATTAACTCACATGGGGATCAGCAGTTTCTAATTCCTCCAGCAGTCAGACGTAGGGAGCCTTCCTGAGCCTGTAAGGTGTTCTATGATGCCTTCGATGATGAGGTGAAAGTCCGTAGGGTTATGTCTACAATAAAGAAGAGACAGAAATAGCTGGGAACTTCGAGGTGGTGGGTGTGGGAGTAGGGAACCTATGTGCTTGTTGCTTATAGTAAATAGCTGAAGAGTTTGGGGGTTTTGAGAGGCATCATACTTCAATGGAAAAAATACGGGATTTGGGGTCAGAAGACCTAGGTTTGGGTTTCAGCTCTTCTAGCAAGCTAAATGGTGGAAATCTCACTTATTTCTCCGAGCCTCAGCTTCCTCATCTATAAAAAGAGGGATAAATTTACTGAACTTCTCACCTCACAGGGTGGTTGTGAGAGAAGTGCTTTTTTAAATCTTAAAGAGCTATAAACTCATTAATAATATTAGTAGAAATAATAATAATAATGAGAGGCAGCCCAGTATAGGGAAAAGAGCCCTACTGACTCTATTCCCTCTGATGTTGAACACCTGTGTGAATTTGGCCAGTCACTCACCTTCCCTGGGCCTAAGGTTGCTCATCTGT
This sequence comes from Vombatus ursinus, assembly GCF_900497805.2. NCBI lineage: Eukaryota > Metazoa > Chordata > Mammalia > Diprotodontia > Vombatidae > Vombatus > Vombatus ursinus. The sequence goes on from NW_020945437.1 coordinate 17,267,522, forward strand.
AAAATGACAGGTTTGGACTCATGGCCTCAGAGGTCTGATTTCTAGCTGTGATCTGTGGTCCTGTGATGGCGCCTTTCCCAGGAGTGGAATGCAGAAGTGGAACTCAGGATATGGAGGCAGACATCCTCCTTGGCTAGACAATTTTTCTGGCCCTGCCAAGCACTAAGCTTCATGTTCTAAAGTCCCCTTCGACTCTTAATAACATATTCTAAAGACCTTTCCAGCCCTGACATTCTGTGTTCTGTAATTTTCCAGAATTCCAAAACTCCTGTCTGCCAGGGAAGTATTGCAATTAAGAGGGGAAAGAAAACAACTTTATAACTAATAGTAACCTGGTGGCAACTTCAGCTGTACCCTAAAAAATATGGGAATCCTTCCCTTATAAAATCAGGGGTTGCACTCTCTGAAATCCCATCCAACTAAAAAAATCCTCTGATTACCTACCTCATCTCTGCCAAAATTGTCCCGATGCCTCACGCTGGTCAGAGGGCAACCCTTTGTTCCAAAAAGCAGAGTCGTTAAGAGTCCAGATTCTGGCCATTCCACTGGATGTCTTGCGTCCAAGTACAAGTCTCCCTCTCTGCGGAGGGTTAATCTCCAGGGGAATGACCCACAGCAGGAGGAATTTTCATCCAAGACTGATCTTTAGAGATTTGGATTGCAAGTCTCTCCTTTTGTCAAGGTAGGACCTACCCAGATGTAAAACATAGAGCTGTTGGGAGGCACATACTTTACAAAGTGTTATATGAAGGGTCGTCATCATTATGTGCTGTTTCACATTGAAGTTTTTCAGATTTAGACTTTTCTCATCTCAAGTGACTTTCTCTTGGCTCAGGTGTTGGCAAAAGCTCACCAGTATTTAACTTAGTTAGAGTTTCAGTGAATTTTTATGTCCTGCCCCGGGCTTTAAAAACGTTTCACACTTAAAGGCAGCAAAGAATTTGGCTAGCCAACACTGACCTTTAGTGATCCTGCATAGTTACCATAATTAAGCATCTGTGATGTAGATGTATTAATAATAATAATAACTTTGTTTCAATCACACTTTAATTTCTTCTTACGTTGTCCTTACAAAGTCTGTAATCTTAAAATAATAGGACTTTAAAGCTGGATAGGGCTTTGGAGAGCATTTTGACCAGCCTCGTTTTACAGAGCATTGAAGAAGGAGATTGACTAACCCAAGGTCACAAAACTAGTTAATGGAAGACAGAACCAGATATTCAAACGGTGATTGTTGTTACTTCCAGGTCACTATTATTGTGCAATTCCTTTCTCTTACCTTTAAATTCTAAATATTCTGTAGAGAGGCAGTGTTGTGCAGTGGGTACAGAGCTGGCCTCAGAGTCATGAAAATCTGATTTCAAGTGCTGCCTTGGACACATATTGGCTGAGTGACCCTGGGCAAGTCATTTATCCTCAGCACACCCAAGCAACATTTTAAGACTACAAATTGCTGAGAGGGTGTCTGCCTGCCTTGATAAAGGGAGTTTATTCATCTGAGACATCCCCTGTAACCATTGAAATCAGAGTTTAGCCTGTCCCTGTATTACTCATTATAAAGGTCAGATAGTTTGGAGTAAGGGGAGAACATAAACTATAGAGTCACAACTGGGAGTGACTTTAGATGAAAATGTGTTAGAACACCAAATTCAGCACGAGTGCTTATAATGTGGACAGCTTATAACACCTTATAACATGGAATGTCAGAGTTCTAACCCTTACAATTGAACACCAGATTTGCAAGGGACCTTAAAGTATAGAATGTTAGAATTCAAAGAAACTAAGAAGAAACTGAGCCCCTTCCGAAAAAAATAGAGTGACTTGCGTAAGGTCATACTGACCTGACAAAAGGTGATGGCCTCATTCAGAGAGAATACAAGCGCACAAAGTAACATTATGAGAAGAGAGCCTTGGATGGAGCATCCAGAAGACCTCCATTTTGGTCCTGCCTCTGCTTTGTCCCTTTTGTGACCTCGCCTCAGCACTTTTATCTCTTTGACCCTCGGTTTCCACTTCTGTAAAAAGTTAATTAATCCTCCCTTATGATAGATTAGGAATCTGAGGTTCATAGGCATGAAAATACCTCCCCTAAGATTGTACAGCTGATGGGTGTAGGAGCCCAGCTTCAAACTCAGATCTTCTGAGTACAGTTTATTGCTCCTTATGTTATACCTTACCACCTCCAATTAAATTCAACAAGCATTTATTAAATTCCTTACTTTGGGCTGGCACTGTGCCATGTGCAGGACATATAGAGGCAAAAATGAAAGCATCTCTGGCTTTCAGAGAACTTACTGGGGCAGTGGGTGGTGTTGGGCTTGGGACAAAAAAGACCCAGTTGAGATTCTTCTTATCTACCAGTGGAATTCTGGGCATGTCATTTAACTGCTCTTAGCGTTAGCTTCCTCATCTCCAAAATGGGGATATGGCAGCATCTGCCTTACAAAGTTGTTATAAGGATCAAATAAGATACTGTAATAATAATAATAATAATACAAAGTTTTGCAAACCTTAAATTGTTATATAAATGTTAGCAATTATTTTTAGGAGAAAACAACACATACACAGATGAGTATATAACAACCCATTTTGGGGAGGAAGAGAAGGAGAGATCTTAACAAATGGAAAGATGTAGAAAGGCCTTCTGTAGGAGGGTAGCACTTGAGCTGAACCATGAATGGAACATACGTAGAAGAATTCCAGGAGACAAAAGGTGAGAAAAGAAAGCATTCCAGCCTTGTGCAAAGGTGTGGTGTTGGGAGAAGGGATGTCATGTAGGCAAACAGGTTGGCCTTTTTGGCTGAAATATTGAAGGAATGAGAGGGAAATGAAACAGGAGGAAGACAGGTTGAAACTCCCTTGGTGAATAGTTGTTAATTTCATATTTAAGATGTCCCATTGCCTTGGTAAGTTACCACTCTTTCCAGACAATTCCTTGATTAAAGGAATCGATGACTTTGGCCTCATTTTGTAGTATCCTGATACCTAGGTTCACCCTGAGTGAGATTGATGTGAAAAAGAAATGTGGATCCATCTTTTAAAAAATAGGAATATAGGATATGGAAAGACATTACAAGACATGAAAGACAGAGGTCATCCAAGCAACTGTCCCTTACTTTATACTTGGGAGAACTGAGTATCAATGATATGAAATGATTTGCCCAAAACACACAGCTCTGAGTGGCAGTACTGAGATTAGTACTGAGTTTGCCAATTCCTGTTAGGTGCTCTTAATATTTTAGGATGATACTAACAATTCAGATATTCAGATAATAACAATTCAAATAAGATTTGCAAAGTATTTTCCTCACAAGATTGTCAACCAGGTAGTCAAAGTATTGTTATCCCCATTTTAGAGGTAAGAAAACTGATTCCCAGAGAGACTGAGAGAGACCCTTGCCTAGGGTCACACAGCTAGTAAGAATTGGAGTTGTAAATTAAATCCAGGCCTCGGAGGCTGGAATCCTAAATCCATTACTCTTTCTAAAGATCTCCTTTTCCCCCAAGCAAACAAAAACAAAAATCTATTTGTTTAAAACACTGCTGGGTTATTTTTTCTGATGCGGGTTTCAGGGTTTGGGGTATGATTGTTGTTGCTGTTGTTTGTTTGTTTTTTTCTTCTCTTGTTTTGGTCTTTGACGGAGGAGCAGATCCCAGGGCTCCTTGGCCCTGTATCCCTGCTCTTAAGGTGATCCAACCTTTGCAGAAGAGAAGGTTAACACACTGAGGGAGAGTCGCTCGCAGAGATCTCGCCATGATGAAGTGAAATTTAAAATTACATTAGATGTTTGCTTAAGGAACAACAGATGAGGCCCTGTGGATTCTCAAATACTCCTGGCAACAGGGTAAAATGAAACCATAACGATTTGTTATCCTTTCACGGGACTGTATGAAGCCTGGGCAGAAAAGATGACCTTTTAATGCTGGCTTCCTGGCTCTTAAGGGTTAGCGTGTGTCGAATTTTTCTTCTCCAAAGGCATGTTTTTAATCATTTCTACAGCTAGAAGAAGGGCCTGGTTTCCACAGTATTCATTTAAAAGGCTGAGATGCTCTCAGAGTTTGCAAACTTCCCCTCCCTTTCCTTTTTTTTTTTTTTTTTTTTTTAATGTTTCTACTTTTTTTTCTGGCTTTTATCATATCAGGGAGCAGTTTGATCTTAGCCAGGAGAGCTCAGTCCCCTGGATGAGTTGAGAAGTAGGAAGCGATTTTGAGAAGAAACAGAGCCTGAACTCTTTCTGAAATATTTTCTAAAAATGACATTAGCGCCGGATGGAGCCTCAGAGATCATCCAGGCCCAAACCTTCATTTTACAGAGGAGGAAATAGAGGCCCTGAGATCGACAGAAGACCCAGGTTCTGGCCAGGTCTTCTTTTTAAAATAGTAATAATTATTTTATTGATAATCTTTTGTTTTTAAATCTTCTAAAATTTCTGCCATGTCTCTGTCATCCCAAAGAGTCATCCCATATGAGAAAAATTGTATTCTTAACAGAAAAGAAAAAATAGAAAAAGAGGAAGAGGAGAAAAAAAGTCAGCAAAACCAATCAATGCATAGAAAAACTACAAAAATGTGCATAATATTCCCCAATTGTGAATCTTCTACAACTCAGCAAAGGAATTAGGAGGGGCAGGTGCTTGCTAATATCTCTTCTTTGGGGCAATGTACTTTTGCAGCATTGATTTTTGACTGTTTCGTGGTGGTTGCTTTTCCATTTTTTTTTTTTTTTTTTTGCTTGCTAAACATTGCATATGTGTTTTCTTGGCTCACTTCAGTTTGCATCAAGTTACATAAATCTTCCCATATTTCTCTCTATTCATTATATTTATCATTTCTCACAGCACAGTAATATTCCATTACATTCCTATACTAAAATTTGTTTAGCCATTCTTCAATCAATGGGCATCTACTTTATTCCCAGTTCTTTTCTAGCACAGAGGTTTGCTCTAAATACTTTGGGGCGTGTGTGTATATATGTTTGTGTGTGTAGATTTATGTATATACACATACACACGTTGTTCAATTGTTTTTCAGTCATGTCCAACTCTTTGTGACTATTTGGAGTTTTCTTGGCAAAGATACTGAAATGGTTTGCCATTTCCTTCTTCAACTCATTTTACAGATGAGGAAACTGAGGCAAACAGGACTAAGGGACTTGTCCAGGGTCACACTACTAGTAAATGTTTGAGGCCAGGTTTGATATACACATATATGGGGGGGGTGTGTATACACATATATATATATATGTATAAGTGTGTGTGTACACACACATACATACACACATATACACTGTCTTTATATCAGTGACTTCCTTGGAACATATGCCCAGTAGTAGGATCTTTGTCTCAAAGAGTATGCACATTTTAGTCACTGTATTTGCATAATTCCAAATTGCTTCCCAAAATGGTTATGTTCATTCACAGCTCCACCAACAATGCACTAGTGTGCCTACCTCAACACACCTTCCAATATTGACTATTCCCATCTTTTGTTATTTTTGCCATTTTGAGGGGTATGAGGTTCCAAGGTCTTTTTGATTGGCATTTCTAGTATAATTGTGAGTGACTTGGGGGCATTCTTTCATATAGTTATTAATAGTTTGCTCTTTTTATTTTAAGAGCTTCTTGTTCATTATGTTTGACCCCTTATCCACTGGGGAATGGCTTTTGGACTCAAACATAGGCATATAGGGGCAATTAGGTGGTACAGTGGATAGAGCACCAGGACTTTAGTCAGGAAGATCTGAGTCCAAATCTGGCCTCAGACACTAGCTATATGACCCTGGGCAAGTCACTTAACCTTGTTTGCCTCAGATGAGCTGGAGAAGGAAATGGCAAACCACTCCAGTATCTTTGCCAAGAAAACCTCAAATGAGGTCAAGAAGAGTCAGATGGAACTGAAATGACTGAGCAACAAATATATGGATATGTTAGTTGTGTACATATCTGGAATTACAAACCATTCTCTGAGAAACATGGTACAAAGATCATTCACCAGCCATTTGATCGCTTCCCTTCTCATCCTAGATGCATTAATTTTGTTTGTGCAGAAGTTTTTCAATTTCATGTAACTAAAATTACTTATTTTATCTTTTGGAATTGCCCCTATCCTGTGTTTAATTAAGACTACATCTCCTAAGCATAGCTATGAAAGCTGCCTCACTTCCCTTTTTTATGGTCTGATTTTTAATCACCTATCAATGTTGAATTTAATTTATAATATGGCTTGTGTAAGGTGTTGACTTAAGCTAATTTTTGCCAGATTTTCCAGTTTTCCCAGCAGTTGTTATCGAATTGGGAGTTCTTTCCTAAGTAATTTATGTCTAGCCATCTCTATTACTCATTAGCTGGGTGACCTCTTGGGACCTCATACTTCTCCGCTGTGCCATTGGTGGTGTCTTCCATTTTCATGCGCTCAAGGTGATCACTTTCTCCTTACAACAGCCCTCTGAGTTAGGAAGCAACCAATTGTTACCCCGATTTTAAAGCTCAGGAAACAGAAGCCTAGAGACGTTCAGTGATTTGCACAAGACCACCAGAAGATGCTTGGACTCCCTTGAAGCTGTGATAGTCTGTGATTGTGTCAATGAAAAAGTGACTTCCCTAGGGCCATGTGGTTAGTGAGGGGCAGGACTGGGAAGGGAAACTTTGGCTTCCATTTTTATTACACAGTAGAAGGAACACTGAATTTGGAAGAAGAGCTGGCTTTGAATGTTGGCTGGGAGGTGTCTCCCCTTCTCTGGATTTATGTTCCCTCCTCTCAAATGAAGGGACTGGACTTAGTTGATGGTGGAGGACCCTCTAGGTCCTCAAGTGTGGCCCCGAGGCCGCAGGGTCCCCACCCCTGTGTCTAGCTTCTACAGCCCTCTCCCTTCTCTTAATCCAGACTTCCTCCTATCCCTCCCCTGCCCTCCCCAGCTCTCCGTCCCCATTGCCCAGCACTAACCCAGCAAATCTCCTTCTGTAGTTTGCAGGCACATCACTGTTGATATAGCTCGTGCTGTAAAATATAAATTACGAGTCTGAAAGATTGGAGTGGTGTTAAGTACAAGTTTTCAATCCCCCCCTCCCCCCCCAGTCATTGCAAGGGAGCCTTTTCTATCCAAGAAGCTAATTTTAATTAGACTTGAAATGAGGCTTTCTCCATCCAGTGGGCTCCAGGGGAGGTTCTTTGTTTTCTCTGTTTTGTGGCTAAAAAAGGCACATTTCACAGCAAAATGGCCTAGCTAGCCCCAGCTTGTGGAGGTGGGGGTGAGGGGGGTGAACTTTTGACACTAGCAAGATTCATTCCTGCCAAAGAAAACCCACTGCCCTCTGAATCTTGGCCTCACTGTACATATGCAAATGGCACTCCAGCGTGACCGTGGAGGGGCATATTATGAGACATTATTATAATGGGGTTCCTTTCCCCTCCCTATTTTTTCTGGGGCCTAGATCTCCAGCCCAGGTCCAGTAGCCTGGGGGTGCTAATTTCCATAATAAAGCAACTCCTCTCCCATTTAATCACTTACCACCAAATGAACCATTTAATGCCACACTCAGCCCCATTGTCTGAGGATTTCCCAAGGCTCCCCTTGATCCACTTACATTGCCTTATCTGCTTTTTGTCTCTTGTTAATGTGCTTTTTTTTTTTTTTTTTTTTTTGTTAAAGGGGTGGTGGGGATTAAGTCCCTGGCTAGGAGCCTACAGCTGTTTCATTAAATCCCCCCTCCCCCATCCTGCCTTCCCCACCTCAAAAAGTTGCTCGAGATTTCTTAGGGCTTCTCCTTAGAGGTGGTTAATCACTATAATTTAACAGATTCTGTAATTACCTGCCTCACACGGAAATGGCTTGATTGCTTTTTCTTTGTACCATCTATTTCAACTTCAAGTGACAGCTGAATTTATTCTAAATGGATGGCTTGCATAGTGGCAGGATTCAGGGGTGGTCTGAATTTATATGTGGGCTTTAAGACTGCTGGATTTATAGGCAAACACAGTGCTAAGTTCACAAGGTAATGAACATCCGAGGACTGTTTACAGCTACCTGGTGGAAGGGGATGCTTTGCATAATGTCTCTAAGTAGTGAAAGTGTGGGTGATTTGGGAGATGGGGCTGTTACTTTGACCTCCGGCTCCAGATCCTTGGGGGTGACTAGGTGGTGCAGTGGGTAGAGTTCTGGGCCTAGAGTCAGGAAGACTCATCTTCCTGAGTTCAATCCAGCCTCAGATACTTGCTGGCTGTGTGACCCTGGTCAGGTCACTTAACCATGTCTGCCTCAGTTTCCTCATCTATAAAATAAACTGAAGAAGGAAATGGCAAACCACTAGAGTATCTTTGCCAAGAAAACCTCAAATGGAGTCGCAAAGAACGGACATGCCTAAAACAACTGAACAACAATTATTCTATAGTAATCTATAATGTGTCACTTTACTATACTATAAAATACTAATAAATAACAGTAATAAGTTATATAATAAATAATACCTAATAATATAATCCTAATTATTATATTATTATTCATAGATTTATGTAATGGAATTATTATGTTATTAATATAACAAACTCTATAATAAATAAAAATAAAATAAGTTATAATATATTGTATATATTGTATATGATTATTATAAATAATGGTATGCATTTAGTAAGAGGCACTAGGGGATAATGTATAGAGAGCCAGCCTTGGAGTCAGAAAGGCCTGGATTCAGATTCTGCCTCAAATATATACTGGAACCCTTAAGATGGATCACTTAATCTCTCTGTGCTTCAAAATAACTCTAAGACTGTAATGTTCATACTAGGTTTGAGCTGCATTTGATAGAGAAACTTTAATCACTGGGAATTTTCTCATTGAGAGCTTCCACATCTATAAAATTATGGGACCAGTAAAAAAAAAAAAAAAAGAAAAGCATTATAGAGGGGCAAGACAGACTGCTATGTGAGGACTGGGGTGGGGAGGTGGAGGGAAATTGTTACAAGATGAAGGCAGCATGCTTATGGAGGCATCATTTTACTACTAGAGGACACGTACCTGAGTTAGATTTAGTAAGATAGTGTATGAAGTGGATTTCCAAATGAAGCTTACTTGAAAGCCCATACCGGCAAATAGCCAAAAGAAAGGACCACAAAGTGGTGGTTTGACTTAAGAATCATAGACTTTATACCATATAAGAGATCTCAGACTTTATACAGTCCCACCCTTTCATTTACAGGAAAGGGAACAAATGTGAGGGGGAAAGCAATAGAAGTCGGGAGACCTGAATTTAAATCCCAGCTCTTACTACTAACTGATTGTGTGATCTTGGACAAATTTCTTTGCCATTCTGTATAAATGAGAGGGTTAGGTTAGATGATTTCTGAGGTCCCTTTCAGCTCTAAAATTTGAGGAAACAGAGGCCTAGGGGTCACACCACGAAAATCATGCTGGTATGTGATTTTAGTTATCTCCCCCTGACTCTGCTTAGCTTCTCTTTCCTTAGTTTATCATCTATAACATGTATATCCCCTATTAAAATCTTCCTCTGATACCTCACGCGTGTGTAAAGGTGACACGGTTCATTAAAGTCATGCTATCCATGTCCTACAATTTGAAAATACTTTGCATGTGAGGCCAGCTGTGGAACATGTGACCATCATCTGAGGACCAGACTACTTAAATGCAGGGTTGGGGGTTTGGGATTGGGGAGAGGATGACGTCCTTTTTGTCTGCAGTTAAGTCATGAAAGCCATCCTCGTTAGTTAAGTCAAAGCTCTTTTGAAGGTTTGAGGAAGATATGGATAACATGGATGGTGTCGTGCCTCACGGTGTTATTATTGTGGTGACAAAATTGGATTTCAGAGTCAGAATTTTAGAGTTGGAAAGGACCTTAGAGGTTCCCTTTTCAACTCCTCATTTTACACAGAAAGAAGCTACTAACAGTGTCTCATACATAGGAGGTGCTTAGTAAATATTCATTGACTTGACCTGCTCTGATGGAAGGAGTACAGTAATAAGAGTTGGGAGACCTGTTTTCTAGTCCTGCTTGGGCCGCCATCTAAGTGACCTTGGGTAGGTCACACAACCCCTTTGTAAAATGAGAGGATTAGGCTAAATTATCTCTAATGCTCAATCCAGTTTTGGTAATTTATGATAACTCTAACATAAGTAAAATTAGGTAATACCAGTAAAAGATTTGGGGGAAATAAGGTACTATATGAAATGAACCCATTAGTATCACTGTACATTCTGAGATTCTGTGAAAAGTGTCCCCTTGGATGAAAGCACAGAATGACTCTTAACTTGTATTTCAGGATTTGGAGTTACTATTAGGACACCTTTGTCTTGACCTTTAAATATTTAAAAGCAGAGAACGTTAAAAGGAGAAACGCTATGTATATCCCAAAACCTTTTTTGGCCTTTCTCAAAACTTTCTATTCATATACTGAAAGATTTGGGTCAGTGGGACAGCCTCCAGGAAAGGATCATGGTTTTCTCCCACGTCTCCCAGGGACCAGGACTCCTGTAGACTCATTCCATGAAACTTGGCAACGATGCAGACAAATCACTGCAGAGCCAGATTCTGCCAGATTGGTGCTGAGGGCAGTGACAGGCCCAATTGTTGATTCTGCATTCACAGAGTTCACGAAGTTAAGAGCTGGAAAAGTCCTACAGGGTCACAGTCTATTCCAGGCACTGTGACCGACCCTTGTCTAGGATCTGGTCCTGAACACGTGAGAGAGCACTTCATCTGGTCTATTCATTTTTTTGTTTTGGATTTTTTTTTTTAAATCAGTGACACTATGAGGATAATAATAGCTTGTAACAGTAACAGTTCCCGTCTCTGTCTCTTTAAGGATTATAAAATGTCTTTCCTTACAGAAGTCCTGGGAAGTAAGTGCATGTATTTTCCCCATTTTGCAAATGAGAAAACTGAGGCTTTTAGAGGTTTAACTGTTTGGCCCAAGAGTCACACAGATAGCAAGTGACATTGGCAGTATTTGAACTCTGATGTTTTAAGTTCAGTTCAGCTCTTCCCACTGAGGTAAGCCCAGCCCAGGAGCACTTGGCTAGTGTAGGTATGAAGTGAATTCAGAATATCCTAAATATCTGTTTAGCAGACCCAATGTTGCTCTTACCTCCTAGGTAAGTTTGAATGGGATGGCTTATATTTTATATTTCTCTTTGTTACTACATGCTTATAAAGATTTTAAGCCATTTCCATGGTGGAGAAAATAAAATATTATCCTGTTAAGTGATAACAAATTTGTATTTCAAGCTAGAAGGCGCCTTTTACCCTTATTTTGGGGAGACTCTGGAAGTAGACCCCACCTGGGCAGTATTTTTTGAGATTTTCTCCAGAGTTCTACTCCAGGGTAGAGACAATAAGCCAAAAAGATGAGGAAACTGGACACTCCCCCTTTAGGGTCAGGGTCCTCCAAGAGGAATCTGGGTCCACTGGGGACCCTTGTAAGAAGAAGACACAGGTCTGAGGAAACTGAGACCTGCAGGGAATTAACTAGATACAGTGGGGCACAGTGGATAGATCATTCGCTCTGGAGTCAAAGGACATAGATTGAAACCCTTGCTATGTGTTTGACCTTGGACAAGTCACTTAACTTTCCTCAGCCTCAGTTTCCCTATCTGTAAAATGAGGGGGTTGAACTACACAGCCTCTGTTCTCCTTTCTGGCTCCAGGTATGTGATTTTATATCTCCAAGATCATCATTTCTTCCATTCTACCATGTTGTTTTTTTCCTTGAAGAATAATAGGAAGGCAGAGGTTATTTAGAGAGAGCTTTGTATCACAAATAGAAAATAATCCTCAGAACCTTGTGGCGTCCAAATCCAATAGAATGATTCCCAGCGCCAGTGGCTGTCAGTAATGGGTGGCTGCTCTCAGTGAACAGCCTGTGGGACTGTTGCCAGCTCAGTTGTGAACAAAAACTAAACACAACACACACACACACACACATACATGCCTCCTCCATTTTATTTTTATTTTTATGAAACCTCTTCTCAAGAAAACCTCTTGTGGTCTGAATTAGCAGCTGTTCAAACCTTGTACCTTTCCCAAGATATCACCCTTTTATTCTTTTGGTCTGAATAAACGTTTTCTTTTCTGCCTACCCAAGGTCAATTGTTGCTTGACACCTGCTTAGGTGACCTTTACAGAAGTAAAGGAGGAAGGGTCAACCAGCGGAAAGTGTGCAGAGCCTCCAGAATTCTCTCATTCTTCATTTAAGGCGGGGAAAGAGGATAACTGTCAACAAAAACCTTTTACCTTTGTCATGGAAAAAAAAAATAATTTTTTTTATTTTTTATCCAGTGGCAGAAGGGCAATCACAGAAGGTTAGAATTTTCTAGAACTCTCTGGAGGAGAGGGGAGTGGGCAGTAGCTAAAGATCATTCATTCTGTCCACACTTGTTTTGCAGATGAGGACACAAGAGGCTCAAAGAGATGAATTGATTTGTCTGTGATTCCTGAGCAAGGATTTGGCAAAGCTGAGATCCACACCTCTCTTTTGATCCAAAGTCCATTTGGGTACCCTCTTACTTGCAGGATAAAACGTTTAAATGCTCCTTCGAGGCTCAGCTCAAATCCCACTACAGGCCTTTCGTCTGAGAGTTCTATCCATTTACACACTCAGTGTGTCTTGTATGTACCTAGTTACTTGTGGGTTGTCTGTCCCGTTAAAATGGGAGCTCCTTGAGGGCAGGAACACTTGTTTTTGCCTTTCTGTGTGTCCCCTGCACTTTGCCCAATGCCAGATACGTGGGTGAGACTCAGTAAAGACTTGGGGGTTGTCATTCCACTATGCAAATTCAGAAATCATTGCTTCAGAGCAAGAACAAAATCCCATAGCGCTTAATCAGTCCTTGTTAGAGTATACATTTAATTTCTGCACTGGTGATCACTCAGCTCCTCGCCCATCATTCACTTGGTGTTTGAAACCCTGAATTGACTCCCTGTTGACGGATGAATAAGCTCAACCCTCATGGATTGACATTCAAGGCCTATGCAATCAAACGCCACTCTACTTTTCCAGCCTTGTCTCTCCTTATTATTCCTTCTCCTCCAACTCAAAGGGATTATTCAACTTTCCCAGTATATATCTCATATTTTTCCACCTCCAGGTCTTTAATCCTGCTGTTCCTATGTTCAAAACGTATACCCTCTTCCTCCGACTTAACCTGTTGAGTTCCTTCTCATCCTTTAAAAGGGCCGACTCATGCCATGCCCTCCATGAAGTCCTTCCAGTCTTATACCTGCTCCTTCCATAATGATCTTCATCACTGTCATATAGCAATTGATTTTAAACGTATTATTGCATACTGTAGTCACCTGTGTTCTGAGGTCTGCACCTTCTTTCTTCGGTGGCAGCATCTAGCCCTTTTCTGCCCCCTTCAAGCCCTGCATTCTATCCCTGACCACCTCACACTGAGTAATGAAGGCCCATCCCCACCCCACCCCGACATTTTGAGCATCAGTTTCCAGGTTTAAGTGCAATGTCACTTTCTCCTTAACACCTTCAGAAGACTAGAGTTGGTTGGCATTTTGGAAAATCAGCTCATCTCATACCCTTATTTTACAAATGAAAAAGTTGGGGCTGATAGAAATGATCTAATTTGCTTGAGGATCCCAAAGTAGTCAGTGACAGAACTAGGATTTTAACCCATTTCTTTTGTCCCCAAGTACCCTGTTCTTTCTCCTATACCACCCAGAGGCATATCTGTTTAACCCAACTGGACAATTTCTACACTCAATATGACCCATTTTCCTCAATGTCCTTCATGTTGCTCCACATAAATCTTAGCCTTTTGAAATTTTACCCATCCCTCAAGGACCTCCTCTGAAATCTTTTTGTTTATATCTCTCTTATAGCTCTTATGGTCTGCTTTATGTCATGGTAATCCCTACCTTCATCTTATCTTTCCTCCCAGAATGTAATCTCATAGGACCACAGGCTAAAAGCTGGGGGGAGAGCTTAGAAATTATCTGTTTTACTCTCTCTCATTTTACAGAACAGTGAGGTTCAATGTGGCCCAGAGATGTTCAGTGAATTTGGTTTTCACAGACCTGGATTTGAATCTCACCTTTCTAATCCTTTTGCGTGTCAGACTTACATACCCAAGAAGTCTTTTCACTGAGTTTTAGCCTCCTTATCTGGGAAATGGGCATAATGATTCTTGTGTTCGTTTCCTTATCTGCTGGTTGTGAGGAAAAGATCTTGGAAAGCTTTGAGCACTCCAGAGGTATGAGTGGTTACTATTAGAATTCTTCCCTCAGTTACTAGTCACATTCATAAAATACTTTTATAGTGATACATACTTTTAATAACTGAATTTATGAATCTTGTTTGATGAGCATCACTTGGAAATCAAGAAACTAGAGAGGATTTGTAGAAAGCAATTAAGTGAAGGATCTACTGATGAACTACTTTATACTCGAGAGGCAGCTGAGGGGTAGTTACAGTGAGGAACGTGGACCTTGGAGTGAGAAGACCTAGAGTCAGTTCTAGCTGTGTCTCTTTGGGCAAATGCCTTAACCTTTCTGAGCCCTGGCATTCTATGTCTGTAAAGTGGGGATTGTTACTAACCACCTGCCCACCTCCATATAGGAGAGTTATTGTGGAAAGGGATCTAAGAAGCCAAACATCATACCTTCATTTTACCCTTGGGGAAGTGGGAGGACCAGGTAGATAGATGATTCCTCTTTGACGCAAACCAAAAGCATCCAGAACCCTTACAGCACTGGGTTCAAACTCAAATAGAAACAGATCCCTAGAGGTCCTTAGAAAACCACAAATTAACATTATCTATATTGTATTATAGGGCAGCTAGGTGGTACAGTGAGTAGAGTGCTGGGCCTGGAATCAGGAAGACTCATCTTCCTGAAGTCAAATCCAGTCTCAGACCCTGTGACCCTGAATAAGTTACTTAACCCTGTTTGCCTCAGTTTTCTCATCTGTAAAATGAGCTGGAGAAGGAAATAGCAAATCACTCCAAGATCTTTGCCAAGAAAATTTCCAATGGGGTCACAAAAGGTTGGACATGACTGAAAAACGACTGAGCAAAACTGAAATGTTGTGTTGTATTTTTATTTATTTTATTAAACATTTCCCAATTACATTTTCCTCTGGTTGGGTGCTGATTCCAATATTTTGCTGGCTGGGAGTTTGATACCTCTGCCTTCAAGCATTACAGAAATTTTATCTCTGAATATTTAATAGAAGGATCTGCTAACAGTAATAACTACTTGAGTTGGATGTATGTTGTGATGGGAAGCACCCCAGATTGGGAGTCAGAGGACTTGAGTTCAAATCTGTGGCTCCATTATTTACAAATCATTTCACTCTCATGGGCCTCAGTTTCTTCATTTGAATGGGGAGATTGGACTGAATCAGGAATTCTTCATCATTTTTATGTCATGTGACCTTTTGTCAGTCTGGTGACTGACAAAAGTTCTCAGAATGATGTTCATAAATAATTGGAAGGACTGCTAAGTTTCAGCTCGAGGTTAGTGAAAATGAAGATGTCATGATTGTTTTTCTGTTCAAGTTCACGTTCACAGATCTCCTATAATCCGTCCATGGACCCTGGGTGTCTGTGGGTGCTAAGTTAAGAAATAGATAATCGTTAAAGTCCTTTCTGATCAGCCAGTAGTCATTTGTTAAGCACCCACTGTAAGTAAATCATTGTTGTTCAGTCCTTTCAGTCAAGCCCAACTCTGTGATCTAGAAGAACTAGGTTTGGAGCCTACCTTTGATGTTGCTAGGTAAGAGACCCATGGGCATAAATAGAAGTTCCTTATTTGTAAAATAGGACTAGTAATACCTTTGGTACCTAAGCTACAGGGTTGTTATAGGACTCAGATGATGTAATGTATATAAAAGTGCTTTAATACTTTCTCAATGATGTTATTTGGACATTTGGAACCAGGTGTGGTCCCAGAAGGCCTGGTCAGCCCCATGAGGCTCTGGTCCATTCTTCTGGACAACACTCTGTGGAGAGGACACAGGAGGTCATTTTTAAATGGTCAATACACAAAGAGTGTCTGGAAAGCTACAAAAGTACCCCGGGGAGGGGAGGGCGGTGGAACACCCACATCCTTTATTCTTGATTTTCAGATGGAGGAAATTTAGTGACATTTGCACCTTATTGAAATGATAGTTCTTCCCTTTGTGCCAGCCTGAAGCCCAGGGATTCTTCTGAGTGTGTTAACAGATCCCAGTGACAACTGTTTGTGGGCTAAATGTCAGCCGAATATTACTTCTCCTCACAATGTAGAATTGGCTGCTTTCTCACATTATGTTTCCTCCGCTCGCCAATGCTGACAATTAATATTTACTGAGCAGTGAGGTGTGCCAAGACGCTGAGAATGGGGCATGCAAAAGACATAGCCCTGCCCTCAAAGAGCTTGTGTTTTAAAGGCAAAAAGGCGGGGCAGTCTGTACCCCTAGAATCCTGGGATTTGGAGCTGAGAGGGGCTTTACTTCTTATCTGGCTCACAAAGGAAATTTCTTGCCTCAGAGCACGGCGGTCTTCTTTGTTCTTACTTCATTCTGTTCTATATTGTGTTCCTCCATGAGACTGTAAGCTCTTTGAGGATAGGTCCTGTGCCTAGCTCTCGTTGTATTCCCAGATACTTTGTCTGAAATATACCTCAATGGGGCCAGAGGTCTGGGGAATGAGCTGCAAACTCAGTACGAGGCAGAGCTAGAATGTGGCCACCTTAAAAGCTAATGGGCTTCTTTGAGAGAGGTATAGCATCTCTAATGAAGAGGTGCGGGTCCCATCGCACTCTGTCTCAGTCAGTTAGATCTCATCTGGAGGACTGGGTTAGGCTGTGGGGAACACAAATTAAGAAGGACATTGATAAGCGGGACAGCATCCTGAGGAGGGGAACCAGGGTGGTGAAAAGACTTGAATCCATGTTATACGAAGATTAATCGAAAGAAAGAAGCATGTTTAGCCTCTAGAAGAAATGACTCAGCAGGGACTTGATAAATGTGTTCATGTACTTGAAGAGCCATCCTTTGAAAGAAGGATTTGACTTATTTTCTTTGTACCAGATGCCAGAACTTGGACCAATGAGTGGAAGCTGCAAAGAAGAAAATTTGGATTAGGTGTCAGGAAAAACTTGCCAGCAATTAGAGCTGACCAGAAATGGAATGGGCTGCCTTGAGATGTGACGAGTTCCCCATCCGTGGAGGCTAGCTGCCTGTTTGTTGGTTGTGCTCCTAGTAGGGTTTCCTTTTGGGTACAGGTTAGACTGGATAGCCACTAAGGTCTCTTACGGCTCTGTGATTCTGTGATTCCTACTTCATTTCTTCTGTCACATTGCTCCCGAGAAGAGTACCTACAAACCAGTCTCTGAAGTCCTGCCTACTAAAGGTGGAAAGGCTCACCAGGGCACGCCGTCAGGACCCAGATGTTTTTGACCGTGGTGACCCATGAAAATAATGTACTCAGGCATGGGATGTGCCAGCTAGGTGGTGCGGTGGATAGACACTAGCTATGTGACCCTGGAGTAGTCACTTAATGGCTGCCTGCCTTAGTTTTCTCATCTGTAAAGTAGAAATAATAGTAGCACCTCCCTTCCAGAGTTGTTGAAAGAGTGAAATGAGATACTATTTGTAAAATACTTTGCGTGCCTTAAAGGGCTAAATAAATGCTAGCTAGCATTATTATTATTACTACCCCTACCACCACCACCACTATCATCACACCACAATCACCACCATAACCACCACTACTACTACTACCACCACCACCACCACTACTACAACCAATACTACCACCACTACTACTACTACCACTCCTACTACCACCACCACCACCACTATTACTACTACCACCACTACCACCACCACCACCACTACTACAACCAATACTACTACTATTACTACTACCACCACTACTACTACTACTACTACTACCACCACTACCACCACCACTACTACTACTACTACTACTACTACTACTACTACTACCACTGCTACTACCACCACTACCACTACTACTACTGCTACTGCTACTACTACTACTACTACCTTCATGGTAGAGGGAGGGTCCACAGCAGGGAACTATTAAAGTAGGCCTGGGGTTGGTGGTTGATAGAAGAATGAGAGAGAAGATGGTAGCCTGTGCCTTAATAAACATTTCTGTCTCGATATTTCCTTTTCCCATTTTACTGTGTACTATAATTATCCTCTCTCTCCTTCAATTTCTCCTCACCTAAATTTGATTGTAAGCTCCTTGAGGGGACTGTCTGAATCTTATCCCCTATATCTCCCCGGCCCTGAGAGCATTGCACAGCTAGCATTCGCATGTATATGGAATGCATGACTGCCAGAAGAATTCAAAGCAAACATTGGTTTAGTTCTGCTGTATACCCAGTTTGAAGCAATTATACTCTAAATGCTATATTTACAACAGAGGGAGAATGATCCCAACTGCCTGACTGGGGAAGTAGAAATATGTAATTGCATAAATATCATTTTAAGAATGGTAGAATCAAAGTGTTTTGCATATTAAAGAGGTAATTATTGATTTGCACTCTTAAAGTCTTCATTGATCTCATCCAGGTTTCAAGATGCTAATCGTGAGGCTCACCCCATCCATCTTAAGATAGCCAACCTATGATTTTCTAATGGATGGATATCATTTTACCATTATAGAATCATATCACTTTCACAGTTTGGGCTCTTAAAAGATGAAGTAGTAATATTTTCCAAATAAAATTCAGGACAAAATATTTCTTTTTGCAAAGTTCTCTCAGTTACAAGTGTACTTTCTTTTTTCACAGCCAAAAGACATAGATTGAGCTCCTGGCTCCACCACTGAGTTGATTTCATTTGTAAAAATTAGAGAGTTAGATGAGATGGTCACTAATGTCATTTGCAGTTCCAGTATTTTGTGATTTTGTGAGTCTGTCTTAAAGTCAGGACTATCTTATGTAAGGATGGATCAAAATCACCCAACTACATTGTATTCACAATACACATCTTAGTTGTTTGCTAGGTATGGAGAAGGCCTGGATACTTTATTTTTATTTTTATTTTTTTTGAGGCATTCGGGATTAAGTGACTTGCCCAGGATCACACACCTAGTAAGTATCTGAGATCACATTTGAGCTCAGGTCCTCCTGACTCCAGGGCTAGTGCTGTATCCAGTGCACCACCTAGCTACCCCTGGCCTGGAAACTTCTTAAATAATGCAGGGAAGTCTATTTGAATTGGCTCTGGGTCTGAGTAAAACCATCAGGCTAGTTAGAATCAGAGTGGAGTGCTTGTCAGAGAAGACGGGATAGCATTGCAGATCTACCCCCGAGAAGAAATACATTTTGGAAGGGAAGAACAAAGTCCCCACTTCAGTTTTGTTCTCCTCCCCCCTTGGCTAGAGGAGCCTTGTTCATTTCAAAGGACTTTTCTGAGGCATCCTAACAGCATTTCTGGAACAACCAATGGTAGTATCGACATGGAGAGCTAAGAGTAGACTGGATATGGGGCAGCTAAGTGGCACAGTGGATAGAGCACCGTCCCTGGAGTCAGGAGGACTCGAGTTCAAATCCAGCATCAGAACAAACACTTGACACTTACTAGCTGTGTGACCCTGGGCAAGTCACTTAACCCCAATTGCCTAGAAAAGAAAAAAAGAAAAAAAAAAAAAAAAAGAAAAGTAGACTGGATACAGTGAGGGAAAACCAGATTCAAGACCCTGTAAGGAGCATGTGAAAAACTAAAAACTACACCATATTGAGGGGAACATCTTGACTTTCAGGAGCTGAGTTACATTTTACATTACCCTCTGCTACATGTACTATAAAGTTGGAGCCTGCTTTCCCTTGGATTCTTTGAGTACTGGTGGGAGAGTGTTTCACAGACTTTTTTTGTGGGAAATTTTGTACCAACTGGTACAAGTGGATAGTGCCGACTGTACCAACTCTACTATCATAGTAAATATACCTTTCTAAAGTCTAACTGATAAATATCGATAATCATGAGAGTGAGCATACTTATGGTTGGTAGCATGAGAAAGACACCAATAGCACAGGGCTACCTACTTCTTAGAATTTTGAGAGAGAAGATATAACCCACCAAAATCTAGGGGTCCCACTGCTGGTGCAGGTGAGGGTTGGGAGAAGGACCCCTGAAGTCTGTATGTGATGTGCTACATGTGTAATGTTTCAGGCATAGGTCTGCCATGTTTACAGGCTAGCCACAGGCCATAGGATCATAAATTTCAAGCTAGAAGGAAACTCAGAAGAGGAAGAAGAGAAGGAGGAGGAAGAAGGAAGGGAAGAAGGAAGGAAGGAAGGCTTACAGAGAGCTCATTATATGAATGTGCCAGGCATTGTGCTAAGCACTTCACAATTATAATCTCATCTTATCTTCACAACAACCCTGGGAGGTAGATCCACATTTTACAGTTGAGGAAACTGAGGCAAACAGAGGTTAAGTGACTTGCCTAAGTAAGTATTTGAGGTCACATTTGAACTCAGGTCTTCCTCACTGATAGCGCTCTATCCAATGGTATTCTACAAAATGTTTAAGCTGACTTTCTCATTTTCTGCATGAGAAAACTAAGGACCAGAGAGGTGACAAGACTGGCCAAAGTCCAATAATGAGTTAACTACAGAGATCTAATTACAGCCTAGGTGTCATGGGCCACATAGCCTGGTGTGCTTTCTAGAATGTATCTACATAGTAGAAACCCTCCCTTGTAGTTATCAACTTTTCACTCTCATTCACTCTACCTAGACAACCATTTGCCACATCTTGTTATTTCTCCAACTCCATCTCTCTCACATGCCTTCCCTTCTCTCTAGTCACACAGATCCGCCATCTTGGTTCAGGCTCTCATTACCTCTCTCCTGGACTGCTGTGCTGGTCTCTTAATTGGTCTTTCTGCATCATCTCTCCCTTCTCCCATCCATCTTCCACACAGTTACCTAAGTGGTTTTCCTAAAGAGCAGGTCCAACCATCTCACACCATCCCCAACCCTGCCACGTTCAGTGAATTCCAAAGGTTCCGTATTGTCTCCAGGATCAAATATAAACTCCTTCTTTTGGCTTCCCAACCGACCAACCCCCAGCCAACCCATTCCAGCCTCATTATATATTATTCTCCTTCCCACACTCCACTGCCCAGTCAGATGGGCCTTTTTGCCTTTCCTTTTCCGTAACACTCCACTGCCCAGTCAGATGGGCCTTTTTGCCTTTCCTTTTCCATAACATTCCATCCATCTCTTTGCCTTTGCCTTGGCTGTCCCACATAACTTCCTTTGATTCTATTACTCCAAATTGCTTATTCCTTTTCATATTTAAATATCTCCTAAACAGCTTTTATTCTGATTCCCTCTCTTAAATCTCTAGATCATCTATACTCTCTTCGAAAGGTTACATTTTGAAGGGAAGCTCCCCCTGCCTTGTTTCAGTATGGTGGTGGTTCTTCAGGGCCTAGAAAAATGTCTTCCATTGGTAATTTGGCTTTTCTGAGAGGGGCCAATGCAGGCTTGGGAAAGGAAGCGTTTTTCCATTGTACAGACGTCTGGGCCATTTTATGGTCGGATGAACCCCAATTACTTTTCTTATAAAGCTCAAACTTGGTGTATAAATAGCCCCAGATTATTTTCTCCTTCCTTAAAACTTATAGATCTCTGGAGGAAAATAAGGAACAGGTTCTGCTCAGACCTTTGTAAACATTCATCAAAGTGTGAGTTTCTTGATATTGGCATGGCCTGGCTGGCGAAGATAGGGGGAGGTGGGGGGGAAATGAAAGTAAGCATGCAGAGAGAGTCAGAAGGGCTGGGTGTGAATCCCAGCCCTCTTTGCTTTGCGACCTTGGGCAAATCACTTTGTCTCTAGATGTCAGCTTAATCATTTACAAAATGGTGGGGTTGGACTAGATAGACCATAGCTATAGCAACCTTATAATGTCTATAATTTTCTGGCCCTGTTTAGATTTCACAGACTATAAAAGCAGTGGCACTTAGTGATCATTTTATTTTAAATGTTTCATTTTTTCCAGTTACACATAAAAACAATTTTTATCTTTCTTTTTTTTTAATTTTGAGTTCCAAATTTTCTCCTTCCCTCCCTCTCTCCCTTTCCCCCTCTCCCCTTCCCCCTCATTGAGAAGGCAAGCAATTTTATAAAGGTTATACGTGTACAGCCATGAAAAACTTTTTTTAGGGATCGTTTTAGCTTAACCCCCTAATTTTACATTGGTAGAAACTAAGGACCTGAAAAATAAACCTGTCAATAGAGCTTGTCACAACACCAAGTTTTGTCTCTTGAAGACAAGAAAGGATACTTTTCATAGGATTTTTCAAGAAGAATGTGCATTGCCAAATTTGAGATTCAGGAAATACATTCATCATATCTATGAGATCCCTTCTAATTCTAAAAATTCTATGGTTTTATGATTAAAAAATTGATATTGTCAATCTTAACTCTGCTACTTGTTATCTGTGTCCTTGGGCACGTCATTTCGTCTCCCTGGGCCTCAGTTCCCTCATCTGTAAAATGAAAATGTTGGACTAGACAAAACTATTCACATTTCAATGCCAATTTGAAGGGTACACAATGTGTCTTTCACAACACAGTGTGTAGTGCCAATATTATTATCTCTGTTTTCTGGAGAAGAAACTAGGACGAGCAACTGGCCTACATTTCTTTTTTTTTTTTTAACTTTTTTTAGGCAATTGGGGTTAAGTGACTTGCCCAGGGTCACACTGCTAGTAAGTGTCAAGTGTTGGGTCTGAGGCCGGATTTGAACTCAGGTCCTCCTGACTTCAGGGCTGGTGCTCTATCCACTGCGCCACCTAGCTGCCCCTCTACATTTCATAGATACTAAGTTTTAAAGTTGAAATTGGAACCCAAGTCTCATGAGGTTGTATCAAACTCCAAATCCTAAATTGCAGCATACCCTTCTGCACTGGTTGGAAAAACGTCCCAATTTGCACACATTTCCCCTGCTTTCCTCCCACCCACAGTTTTACCACGCTTAATATTGCTATAGCAATGACCCAGGGAGCAATCATCTCTCCTATTTCTATAATGCTTGAGAATGTCCAAAGCTGGTCTCTTCCTCCACTTTTTGGTCTATGACATATGACCTTCTGTGGGTCACTCATACTCTCAAGTTCCCTTTCAGACAGAGAATACATACTTTCCTGCCCCCTGTTTTCTTTTTTTTAACAGAAGAGGAGAGTAGGCCCAGAGACATGCGATGAATCGGCCAAGGTCAGCCAGATGGAGTGAGTGGAGTAAGCAGCAGAATTTGTACTACAGTCCCGACCTCCTGAGCCACCTCTCCTGTTCTTTTCACTACATGAGCGCACACACACACACCACAATACATCATCAGCTGGTCTGAGGCAGAGTAGAGGCTGTGCTGTGGTTCATATTTTCATTACTATTTTTAGGTGTGCTTACCTACGTTTGACTTCTTTCAGGTTCTTGGCCTTTGGATCTATGATATTTGCAGAGCTGGGATCACACTTTCTAACTTATTTGACTGATGACTTTACACCCAAACAAATGCAATTACCTCCTTGAATTTCTGGGTCACCATTGAATAGATTTTTTTTTCTTTTCAATGCAAAAGGTTTTGAAAACTGCCTATTATGACTGGGTATGCAGTAAAGGTTTTTGTTACTATTGAAGCTAAAAATATAAATAACAACCATCCTTGCCAGTAGTAAGAATACTGAAGACTGAAAATAATAGAATCATAATACTAAGAGCTTCCAAAAAAGCACATTAGAATGAAGAATGTAGGAACCTGTTGGGATGCATAATGTTAGTATGTATGTTGGGAATAACCTTATAATTTAGAAAAATAATTTTATCTAAACCTCTCATTTTACACAAGGAAACTGAGACCCACAGAAAGGATGTGGCTTGGTAAAAGCCTAGCTTACAAACTTTTTAAAATGAGAAAAAATATAACTTGACAAATATGTTGGGATCTTAAGGTCTGGGGAAACAACCTGTAGGAATGTTTCCTACGGGAAACATATTCCTTATCTAAATAAGAAAATAGACTAAAAATAAATTAACATAGGCATAAGTTTGATTGCTAGAAAAGCATATTATACTTGACCTGGTATTAGGTCAGGACCAGAACTTTAATACTAACCTATCACTAACCAGCTGTGTTATCTAAACAGGTCACCTGCCCTGCCTGTGCCTCAGTTTCCCTGTCTGTAAGATCAGGTGTTTGGACTAGTTGATCTGTAAGGTTACCTTCCTCTTCTAGTATTTTATGGCTTTATGAACAAGAGGTCTGAATTCATGGTCAGGATAAGGAGTGTAGTCTAGAAACTATGGTAGAAATTAAGGATGTTTTTGGTGGGTAAGTGGGAGGATAAGAACTGAATCTGTGAGATATATATGTATATGTATATTTGGTCTAGGGAGCTCTTGGGAGAATGAACTCCGTTACCAAGGCAGGTGGGCACCTCACCTACAATTTGCATGGAGTCTGCCTCCAGTACTGAGAATTGAAATAAATTGCCCAGGGGTCATATATAGGCTGTATCCCACGTCTGCCTGGCTTTGAGGTCCACCATGTAATACTGTCTTAGTTTTAGAAGGATATGAGTAAAGATTGACATCAATTCAATTAAACAAGCATTTTAAGTACTGACTGTGTACATGAAATATTCCTGGACTCTGGAGGTAGAAAGGCGAAGGAACCAGCCCCTGCCTTCTAGAAGCTCATATCCTTCTTGGGTTATGAGATTAGTAAATTCAGTGTTATTTCAGGAGAGGGAGAACGTTGATAAAAGACGGGATCAGGAAAGGGTTTGCATAGGAGGTGACCTGCATGCTGAGGCTTGAAGGAAAAGAAGGGATTCTAAGAATAGGAAAAATGATGAGAAAAAATTCTAGGCATGGGGGACAGCCTATGAAAAGGCATGAAGGCATGATATAGAATGATAAGTTTGGGGAACAGATAGAAGGCCAGTTTGGCTGGGATGTTGAATATATCAAAGTGGGCAATAGGATATAATTCTGGAGAAGAAGATAGAAGCCAGGCTAGGTATTCTCACAAGAAATGGATACCCAAACCCAAGGCTTAGACTGTAGGGGTGGGGAACCTGCAGCCTCGAGGCCACACATGGCCTTGCAGGTCCTCAAGCATGGTCCTTTATTCAGTCAAATGACCACACTTGAGGACCTAGAGGGTCACATGTGGCCTCAAGGCTGCAGGCTCCCGACCCCTGGCTTAGACTATTCCCCATTAAAGCAACATTGACAGATTCTGAGGAAGGCCATAAAGTTGATTCAATAGCATGGAAACTGTGACTTAAGAGGACAAGCTAGAGAAATTTGTCTAACTTTTATTCATCCAACAGTTATTTATTGAACATCTCCTAAGTGCAGGGTACTAGAGAAGGAAATGTTGAGAGTGACTAATAAACATCTTCATGAACAGGAGGTTATGCTTTGATTTTTGGAAGATTCGATATGGAAATATTTTCAGCTCATGAAATGAATAAGTTCAGAAATGAATTATTATATTGCAGAAAGATTCATCATTTTACAGATGATTTCACCATAAGGTTTCCTTAAAGTGCTAGCTACCCGGGACATTCCAGGATTGGAGAACAGCCACATGTGAGAGCCTAGGAGAGGAAGCATGTAACGGTAATGGATGGAACGTCGTACACATGAAAAGGAGTAACGTGAACTAAAGCAGGGAAAGGAAACTTGGAGCCAGATTCTGGGGATCCTAGAATGCCAGGCAATCTTGTGCCCTGTAGCCAGTAGGAGACTGCTGAGGGCTTTTGAGCAGGGGAGGGACGGGGTCAGGTAATAGGTTGCAAAGTTGTGATTTGAACTCAGATCCTCAGATTCCCAAATTCAACGTTTTGTTTTCTTTTCCCTTTTATTGTTCAGTTGTTTTCAGTCATGAACAACTCTTTGTGATCCCATTTGAGGTTTTCTTGGTAAAGATACTAGAGTGTTTTGCCATTTCCTTCTCTAGCTCATTTTACAGATGAGGAAACTGAGGCAAACTGAGGTTAAGTGACTTGCCCAGGGTCACACAGCTGAAGCCAGATTTGAACTCAGGAAGATGAGTCTTCCTGACTTGAGGTTCAACAGCATTCTATCCACCTTGCCACCTATCTATATGGGCCTCTATGAATCTGAAAGGATTAGATCTGACTGGCGCAGTTAGCCTTGGCAAAGAGCTGTTAAAACAGACACCAAGCTCTGTGGGACTGGAGACATTTAACATCTGATATATTCCTTCCTTGTATCTGTCCTACCCTTTCCAGTGCTCTCTTTACCCAGTCTGTGCCCTATGCATCCTTTTGCTGAAAGAGCAGTTTTCCTCCAGGGTCCCCCTTTTATAAATGTCTGTCAGAGGATGGGAAATGTCTGAATACTATCATTAGAAACTGGACAGGCCGAGCTGGGTGTTGATCTACTAATTCAAATATTAAGGGTCACAGAGGAAGTCACTTTAATTATTGCTCAGACCCCTAGTTTGGTGGTAAGAGGTGAGACTGATTCCATCTTTATTGAAGCATTTGACATTTGGGAATGTTCTTAAATGCCATGTTTTAGTACAAGAGAAATATAGAAATATGTCCGTGACTGACTTTTTTTGACCATGACTGGATTCATCAGTATAAACTGGTACCTGCGTAATTATGGGAGTAGTAATAATAATAATAATAATGATAACAGTAACGATAATAATAATTACTATTTACATAGCACTTTAAGCAGAGTTGTGCTGGTAAATGTTTAACAGCTGGCTCTCTGGGGGGAAAAAGTATAGTCCCAACACACTTTTAAATTTAATCTGCATTATTAACATTTTCCCCATCACTTTAAGTTTAGACAGTCAACAAAACAATAAATCAGTCCTTGATTTGTAGCTCTTGATGATTCCCAAGGTGTGAATGTTCACACTGAAAATTTAACCACTGGCTGTTGTGAGCCATCATGATCCAGCCCCAGCACACCAATGGCTTTGAGGTTCATAAAGCATTTTACTACTCTTATCTCATTTGATCCTCACAGCAACAACCCTGGAAAATAGGTGCTGTTATTATCCCTATTTTACAAATGAGGAAACTGAGGCAAACAAATGTTAAGTAACTTGGCTAGGGTTACACAGCAAGGAAATATCTCAGACTGCATTTGAACTCAGATATTCTTGACTTAGGGCCTAACACGGTGTTCACAATGGCACTACCTAGCTGCCCATAAATATTAAGCAGTATAACTCTACTTTTGTTTTGGAATATGTTGGTTGAAAGGCCTGACATAGAAGGCTAATAAAATGATTAATTCATATTTCATAAAGAGCCTTAAAGTTTTACAATACTGATCATCCATAATAAGCCTATGAAGGAAATAGTAGGGAAACTGAGACTTGGTCATAGTAACACTGTGAAGACAAAGTGAGATTTGAACCTGGATCTCCTAACTATTCCTTTTTCGATTTAAGCACTCTGTTTTTGAAAGAAACTGATTTTGACCTTTTAGCCCTAATTAGGCTTCACCTACTTAATTATAAAATCTTAAGAGTTAGATGGAACTAAGAGGTTATCCAGTCTCTTGTATCTAAGCAGGAATCCCCCCTATTAGAATGATCATCCGGCTTCCTTTTGAAGGTCTCAGCAATAAATAAAGCCAGACACCAAACTTGGACTCCTAAATGGAATATTCTAGGAACTAACAGTAATAGCTAACATTATATGGCACTTTAAGGTTTGTAAAGTGCTTTATGTACATGATCTCATTTTATCCTCACCAACAACCCTCTTCCGCCCTATTATTGGTATCATTTTATGGATGAGGAAACCGAGGCTGAGAAATGTTAAGTGAACACAGTTAGTGAGTAACTAAGGGAGGATTCAAACTCAGATCTTCACAAGTGTTTAAATCCAGCACTGCCTCTGCTACACCAGCCTCTAGCTGCCTGGTACAATTGGATAAGTTATTGAAATGGGCTTACTCAGGTCTGATGATAGTTATAGGCTCTTAGCATTCAAAATGACCTTGGAAATCATCTGATTCTACTTGTGTCAGAACAGGACTCTTAATAACATCCTCAGGGTGGTGAACTTGGCCAAGATCTCCCACTTACTAAGCGTCACTCCTGAGTTCTTAAATATTTAAATACCAGAGAAAAAAACCTCTGAGGTCCCTTCTATGTGTATATGCATATATGTGTCTAGACATATATATATATATGCATATACATACATATGTGTATATGTATATAAAATTCAAGTGGGGCTTCATGGACAAGTGGTATTGAAGCTGGTCTTGAAAGATGTAGGTAGCGCTAAGGGGAGAGTATTCCAGGCATAAATAGCTATGTAAGCAAATGCAGAAAAGCTGGAAAATATAGCTTGTATTTGGGGGAAAGTGAATAGATATGGAAACTCCAGCTAAAAGGAATCTTACTGATCATTTAGTTCAACACCTTGATTTTATCCAGGGAAAAACTCAGACCTGGTGATGGGTAGGTCACACAGAGAGCAAAAAAAGGAAATTTAGGATTTCCCCTCTATGACTGTGCAGTCCAGATACAGTATGGGTATGTTTTTGTTAAGACACTAAAAGGATTTTTGCGGGTCATAGCCTGAAATACGTATCTCTCCTACCCTGAGCCCCCAAGTTTCCCCCCATCTTTACGGATTATTTCTGATTTTCACAGGGCACTTAGGAGAATGAGAGCTTCTTTGAAATTCTGTGCTTAATGTCTTCCTTTCCATGGTGATGCTGAAGGCACTCTTGAATACTTTCTGTGATTGGATCATGACCTTGGTGGCCCATTCTCCTGTTGAACAGTTCTGACTGTCCTAAAGCCCTCTCTCATTGTCAAACTACAATCTGCCTCATGTTCTCCCACTCATTGTTCCGAGTTCTAAAAGAAAATTAGGGTGAGCCTAATGTATTATTGATGATAACCGAATATCATCTCCCCAACCACACTCTACCTAAGGGGATAATTTAATTCAGTTCAATTCGGCATATTTTTTTCAGTGCTTTCTCTTTGCAAAGCCCTGCTTGGAGCAGGGGAGCTTTGCAAGGGTGAAGAACGGCAGAGTGCTTGTGACTGAGGGGCTTACAGCGATGTAAGGGATGTGCGAAGTGTTCCCAATAAGGACAACTCAACGTAGCGTGGGATGGTGATAAGGAAGATGCCAACAAAGCCTTAGAGGAGACTTTGAGGAGGGAGTGAGGCCCCTGCTTGGGGTGGGTGGAGATCAAAGGATCAGGAGGAGGGGAGACTTCTGAGCACAGCTGTGAAGGAAAAGATGAGCAGGACAAATACTGGTGGAAAAAATAGGTATCAATAACATTAGTAACCCCAGAGTCATAGAGGGGAAATCCCAAAGAGTAATAGCTGACATTCTTATGCTGTTTTGAGGTTTTCAAAGCACTTCACATGTGTTATTCATTTGATTTTCACAACCTCACAAGGGGGGTACTATCAGTGTGTTGTCTCATTTTATAAATGAGGAAACTCAGGCTGAGAAAGATTGTCAGTCAACCAGCTAGCATTTTGTAAGTGTTTACTGTATGCCCAGCACTGTGCTAAGCACTGAGGGTACAAAAAAGGCAAAAGAAAACCCCTGCCCTGAAGAAGCTCACAGTCTAATGGGGGAGATAATATGCAAACAGCTATTTACAAAGATGCTATATGCAGGATTAATTAGGGACGATCAACAGAGGGAAGGCCCTGGCACTGAGGGGAATCAAGAAGGCTTCTTGGAGATGGTGGAACTTTAGCTAAGACTTGAAGGAAGCCTGGGAAGTCAGGATCTGGAGATAAGGAGGGAGAGTCGTCCAGGCTGATTGTCAGGAATAGAGTGTCTAGTTCAAAGAACAAGGTCAGTATCATGGGATCAAAGAGAATGTGTCGGAGAGTCAGGTTTGGGAAGACGGAAAAGGTCAGAAGGAGCCAGATTGTGAAGGGCTTTAAATACCAAATGGAATTTTATATGGAAATATGGAGCCCCTGGAGTTTATTGAATGGAGAGTGATGTTGTCAGAAGATTTGTTGGGCAGCTGGATTGGACTGGAGAGAGCCTTGAGGCAGGGAGACCCACCAGCGGGCTATTACTGTAGCCCTGGCATGAGGTTATGGGGGTGGTGCAATGTCAGAGGAGGGAAGCAGGCTTCCATCAGAGATATGAGAAAGGAAGAAATGAAAAGATGTGACCACTGAGCAGATAGAGGGGCATAACATTCAGGAATATGGCACTCTGGCAGTCCTTACCCAGGAGTATTCTACTCAGTTCTAGAGAAGTACCATGATGGAAAGAATGCAAAGGAGGCCAAACAGGATGGATGGTAAAAGCCCTTGAGTTAACTGAGTTAACTGAGGCTTGGCTAGATGAACTGGGCATGATGTTGAAGCCTGGAAACGACAGGTGACGAAGGCATTAGATTTGTTTTGTTTGGCTGCAGAGGGCAGGATCTGGAGCAGAGTGGGGTAAATTGGGAAGAGGCAAAGAAGAGAAAGTGGTGGGGAAAAAAGGAAGGAAGTCCTTCCATGGGGCCAGATAGCTGACATGAATTCCAAGAGGCAAGAGAGTGGAGCACAGCTAATATTTCAAATCTCTATAGTTAATAAAAAGAATGACAACCCACCTGTTATCATAAAGTATATCTTTGTGATCATCTTTACCATTAAAATGGATTTCTTTGGTCATTTTCCCAAAGTGTCATTTAGTGGTTGTGGGAGATAGTAAAAGAGTTTAACAAGATTCCCCCAGCAGAGCAGCCATGCTTTCTGATGCTTTGGTAGAATTTGATTTGCACACGTAATGCCAGATAGGAGGGTTGTAGGTTTTACATGAGAATTTTTTTTAATTGAAACCCTTGGTTCCCTTTTGTGACTTAATTCAACTCTAATTCTCTGCTCTGGCCTGACTCTGAGTGTGGTTACATGTCCTCACTTGTTCGCACAATTTTGTCATCCTAGCTCTCTCTAAATCCCTGACTACTAACATAATACTTACTACAGAAAATCAATATGGTATAGTAAGGAAAATATCAATAATAGCAATCACCAAATACTTGTTAATGCTTTTACATTTTAATGTAAGAGTAACTTAGATGGTGCTTTAAGCTTTGCAAAGAGTATTGAACTTGAAGTCAGAGGACCTGGGGTCATATTTTGGTCCTGATGCTTATTACCTGCATGATTTGGGGCAAATTATTTCACAAATCTGAGCCTCAATTTCCTTATCTCAGAAATGATAGGTTTGAACCAAATGACCTCAGAACTTTTTGCCAACTCCAAATCTTTGATCCTGTGATTTTATTGGCTATGAGAATTTCAAAAATCCCCAAAGCTACTGCCAATAATAGCATCATTGTTATCTGTTGCAAAGATAAAGAACCATTCATTTAAATTAAAATGCAGAACTCTTCCTTCCTCCACTTCTCCCTGCCTCCTCCCCCCCAAAAAAGTTCAGAATACAGGACATCAGCAAGCATGAGATCTTGTCAATGTCCTATAGTGTAGAGCCCAATGCTACATGCTGGGAGAAGTAAGTGATCTACCTAGGGTTATACATAAGTACGTATCTGAGGCAGGATTTCAACTCAGGTCCTCCAGACTCCAGGGCCAGCCCTCTATCCACTGCACCACCTCTTACTTACTCTTACTTGTGACCTTGGGCAAGTCACTTCACCCTGTTTGCCTCAGTTTCTCATCTGTAAAATGAGCTGGAGAAGAAAATGGCAAACCACTCCAGTATCTTTGCCAAGAAACTCCAAACGGGGTCACGGAGAGTCAGACATAATTAAAAAAATGACTGAACAGCAACAAAAGAAACCAAGTGATACTTGAAGCATGAGGAGAGAAGGATTTTTATTTATTGTTCTTATCAGACAATGCTTCACAGAATAAGTGGCATCTGATCTGGGCCACAAAGGGTAGGCAGGATTTCAGCAAAGATAGAGTGGAAAAGGGTGGCCATAGGGGATGGTGTGAGTAAATCATGGAGACAGGATAGTATATGCCACATATGAAAGAATAAATGGATGGATGAGTGAATGAAAGAGAAAAATGTTATTAAGTGCATACTATGTGCCCACAAGCACTGTGCTAAGTCCTTGGAATACAAAAAGAAAAATCAAGACATTCCCTGCTCTCAAGGTGCTCTTTTGCCAATTGGGGAAGCCACAGGGTGGATGAAAAGGCCAGAAATTCTAAGAGGTGGTGGTGGGACAGATGGCAAGACCCAGGCGTCTTTAGGTTCTATCTGGAGGGCTCTGATATAAAGGAAAGGCTAATGATAAGTCTTGGAGCATCTTAGGTGGCCATGGCAGGCCAGACAGTAAAACATATGGCTTTCCATTTCACTGAAGGAATAGGAAGGTGACTCCTATCTCATCCAAGCCATGAATAGTCAAGGATGTCCATATGAGGTTGGAGAGAGAGAGGCAGAAAAGGACACCACTGGTTGTGTCAGATCTTCCTACCTTACAACCATCCCAAA
This sequence comes from Vombatus ursinus, assembly GCF_900497805.2. Lineage (NCBI taxonomy): Eukaryota > Metazoa > Chordata > Mammalia > Diprotodontia > Vombatidae > Vombatus > Vombatus ursinus. The sequence goes on from NW_020945437.1 coordinate 17,299,981, forward strand.
TAGGGGCAGGAGCATGTCATGGCGAGAAGAAGTTGAAGTGGTCTCCCAGCCCTTCCGGATGAGTTTTGGGCAGTCAGGCTGAGACGTTGGGGTAAGTCAAGTAGGAAAGGGCCCACCCTGCCCTCCCTTCCCCCATAGCAGGTCTTCCTATCCACTAGCTATTCAGGATAGTTAGTTAGTGTAGGAGGCATACTGTTTGACCATTGTGTAGCACAGGAGCTGGGAGAAAATACGAGATAAGACTGGAAAGGAGGATTGCAGGTGGACTCTGAAAGGTTATTTGGCAGGCAATGGGGAGCCTTTGAATGCTTTTGAGTAGAGGAGTAATGTGATTGCAACCGTGTACATTCTTCAAAGGATTCCTACTCGGACTCTCCTTCCCCTAAAAGAGGTGGCATCTGCCCTAGTAGAGGGACGTCATACCTACATACAGTAGGCTGGTCCTTGCTAGAAAAGCACCACCAGAGCTCATGGTCTACTGATGAAGCATTCAAGAACCCAGCTCACCTCTGTGCCTCTGCTGGGAGGACTTTAGTGGAGGCAGAGCTGGGCACAACAACACCGATAATGACTCAGGTTTCTATAGGGCAAGTATTCTTATCCCCGTTTTACAGATGAGGAAATTGAGGCTTGCCCACGGCCACACAGCCAGTGTGTGTCAGAGTTGGGACCTTAGCCCAGATCCCATGACTCCCAGGCCAGTGATCTCCACTGATCTGGCAGCAATGAAAAAGAGACTTTTTTCTTCTTTTTTGCCACATTTTTTGAATGTGTCTTTGCACTGCCTTCAGACTTGAGAGAGAAATTTTCTACACTTACCTTGGCAACATCACTGAGCCAATATCAGCTCTCACACTTGTCTAGAAATGTGCGTGGACCTTCTAAGGGGGAGCAATTTCTTTTAAATTAGCGATAAACATGAGCTGTGATAAAAGACAATGAACGTGATAGATGTGGATAAACATTTTAAACCAGGCGATATTTAACCTCCCCCAGCCGCTGGGCCACATGGAGGGGGTGGAGAGCAGTTAGACGACAGGCTAAATAGACAGCATTGACCTTCTGTTTTGGCACTGTTGTGAACAAAGTACATTATTCCCATAGGGGGCCGTGACAGATTCATTGCTTTGATTTTCTTTTAGTGGCTTCTTCAACTGTTAATAAAAATATAAAAGTTTTATGTTCGTTTTAAAATTATCTGAAGCTCAAGCCTTCTGCTACCCACAATGCGGAGAATGTCAAACAGAGCCTAAAGAGAAAGGTCAGGAAGCCCAGAGCCTACAAATCACACTCGGATGCCACAGAGAATAGGGTGTGTTACCTGTGCTCAGGAATCTGAGAGGTCCGTGCGACCCCAGGTTACAGTGAAGAGAGAGGAGGCAGGCGCCCAGGACCATGAGGGATGCAGTGGAAGCCCCCAGAATAGACAGACGGGTTCCAACGTTCTCGGGGAGTTAGGTTTCCTGTATGTAGGCAGAGCAAAGCACAGCGCTGACAAGTTTTAGGAGAATTAGAGGATCACAGGATTGCACATTGGAAGGGACCACAGAACTCATCACTCTACCTCTAGTCTTCATGCCTTTGAACTGGCCATCCTTCATGCTAGGAATTCACTTCCTCCTTATCTCTGCCCCATTGTAAGCTGTATTTAATTTCTGAGTGTGTGTATGTTATCTATGTGTGTATAAAACATATATGTGTATGTATACAGAATAAATATAGTTAATATATCAAATATATATGTATTAAATTTATATTTATATTAATATACATGACACATTTATTTAATATGTGTATTAACGATATTGATTCTGTATGATATATGTATCAACACATATATGTATTAACTATATTTTGTGTATGTATACATACACACATATGTATTAGCTTTATATGTATGTCATGATATGTGTATCAAATACATATGTGTACTAACTATATTTCTATTAATACATATATACATAATATATTTATTTTAATACATATATGTATATTAATTTTATATTTATTCTGTATGATAAAAGTATCAAATATATGTATTAATTATATTTTGTATATATACACACATTTATATATTGACTTAATATTTATTCAGTATGATGTATGTATCAAATACATATATGTATTAACTATTTTTATATATACACACATTTATGTATTACCTTTTTATTTATTCAATATATATAATCAAATACATATATATTAACTATATTTTGTATATATGTATTAACTTTATATTTATATTAATACATGTATACATGATACGTTTATTTTAATACGCATGTGTGTTAACTTTCTAGTTATTCTGTATGATATATTTATCAAATACATATATGTCTTAACTATATTTTGTATACATATATACATTTATGGTTAACTTTATATTTCTGTTAATGTATGTATACATGATACATTTATTTTAATACATATATGTGTATTAACTTTATATTTACTCTGTATATGTTCTCATATGCATTTGTCATCTCTCCCACTCAAACTTAAGCTCCTTGTGAGCAGGGGTTGTTTCATTCTCTGTGCTTTTATCCCACAGTGCCTGTCTGGTTCATAGTGGTCAATTAATATTTGTTGATTAATTAATTGAAGTCCACTAGATCAGTGTAGAGAACAGGTTTTTTAACTATAGCTCACCAAATATGAGTTCTTTCATCAAGCCAGTTAGTTGGGGATGATTTTAAATGATTCTTTTCACAAGAGAGTGTGGCCTAATTGGGGACAAAGGCAAAATAGGGGTTTTGTCTCTTAGAAATGATGTAGAAAGTATTCCTGTGCTGGGTGGAAGGTTGGGCTGAATGGCCTGTGAATTCCTTTCAAATTGAGCCAAAATGCCTTGGAGATCATCTAATCTAACGCTTTCATTTTATAGAGATGAAAGCTGTGAAATTAAGTGACTAGCTCAAAGTCATGCCCATAGTAAGTAAAGTCATGCCCATAGTAAATAGCCGAGCCAAGATTTGAACCCAGATCCTCCGACTTCTGATCCAGCATCCTTGAAGCAAGACTGAGCTGTCATTCAGTGATTACAAGGGAACTTTTCACTAAGACAAAGGGTCAGATAATTCAGCCTCCCAAGCTTGTTTTTTTTTTTCTGCAGGCATTAGAATTAAGGCTGAACTGGCAGTAAATTCTCCAGTTACCTGGAAAGCCTTTTTAAATCCTACATTTCTGCCATTGCCGATGCAAAGTTGCCATGTTCTCTCCTGAGCGAACAATTCTTGCTCGCTGCGTTCTGCTCCCATGAATCACTGTCACGGTATGTAAACAAGCACCATTTAGATATGGAAGGAAATGTTGGGGAAGGATAGCTCATTCACAGATCCTGGGAAAAACTACTCACAGGAGCAGGTAGAAAAGGGCAGACACTGTCCTCAGACCTTTCCTGGGCCCGTGGCCTTCCACTGCTGCAAAGCTGTGCACACTTCCCTGTGTAGAATGTGGCCTCCAAAGGAGGATTGTTTGAAGGCAGGGGGTGAGTTTTTCTTCTTCTGGAATCTTTTTTTGCCTTTTTTAAAAAATATTCTCCAATGCATAAATAGCCAAGAGAAGTCACTCAAAGAAAAATATCAAAAATACTTCCTACCATTCAACTTAGCCACAAACCCCTTTGAGCCCAGAATTCCAGATTCTTGGAGCTAAGAGGGCTCTCAGAGACCATCCAGGCCAACCCACAGCTGAACAAGACTTCCCTCTACAATATCTCCAAGAAATGTTCTTCCTGCCACTTACTGAAGACCTCTGGAGAAAGGAACATACTACTTTTTAAAATAGCAGATTGTACTCTGCATGGCTCTCATTGTTAGAAGGTTTATTTGTTTTCCCCTTACATCAAGCTTTTTGTTTTTGCTGTTAAGCTGTTTCAGCTGTGCCTGACTCTCTGTGACCGATTTAGGGTTTTCCTTGCAAAGATATCAAGTCTTACTTACTCTGGCCCTTTGCAGACTGCCACCCATCGCTCTAAGTACTGCCCTCTGGGGTCAGACAGAACAAAAGAAATCCCTCTTCTAAAAGGTAGTCAATTAAATCAAACAAAAAATGTTCCTTTTCTCCCCAGTATTTTTTTTCCTCCGAGTTTAAACACTCTCAGATTCTTCAAGAGATCCTCGTATAGAATAATTTCAAGTAGTTACGGTTCTCTGGATCCTCCCCAACTTGTTAATATCTATCCAAATACAGGTCGCTAGGACTGAACCCAGGATTTCAGGTGTGATCTGATAGAGGCTGAGTACAGACTACTGCTACTTCCTAGTCCTATGTGATGGGGCAGTACGGCGGCACAGTAGATAGAATACCCAGCTTAGAGTTGGGAAGACTCATCTTCCTGAGTTCAAATCTGGCCTCGGACACTTACTAACTGTATGACCCTGGGAGAGTCACTTAACCCTGTTTGCCTCAGTTTCATCATTTGTAAAATGAGCTGGAGACGGAAATGGCAAACCGCTCCAGTACCTTTGTCAAGAAAACCTCAAAAGGGGTCACAAATAGTCGGACACAACTGAAAAACGACTGAAGGGTCCTATATAATGTGGCTGTCAGTGTAGCCTGAGATCAGATTAGCTCTCTTGGCTGCTGTGTCATACTTTGAACTTAGTTCGCTGAAATATCAACATCTTTTCCAGATGAAATGCCCTCTAGCCGAGCCTACTCATCTTCTGCTTGTGAAATTGATTTTTAGAATCCAAACATAAGACTTTACATTATCCCTGTCAAATTTCATCTTATTATGTTTGGCCCAATGGTCTAAGCTGTGTGACTTGGAGAAAGAAGGCTGCTGATCTCTGTAGGCTTCTGTTTCCTCATCTGTTAAAAAGGCGTTAGACTCAATGATCTCTAGGGTCTTGTTCAGCTCCAAAGTCCATCCACACTAAGCCCTCTGTTGTCTTTTCTGGGGTCTAGACGTGCCAAAGGCATGGAACTTGAGTTGGACTCAATGAACTGGGACCTGGAGTCAGAAGGCCAGGGTTAGGTTACTAGCTCTTTGCTTTGCTCTTCACCTCTCAAATACTGTTATCATATAATATGTATCATATTCACCTTTGTTTGTATCTTACTCCTTTAGAATCCAGGAGGACAGGGATCTTGGTTTATCTAAGCTCTATGTTTTGAAAAATTACCCTCACCTTAATGAATGTTTGTTGCATGCTTTAAATGATTGGTAGGAACTTAATAAGCAAAGAAGGAAGAAAGCACGTTCCAAGAACAGGGAAAAGCATGAGTAAAAGCAGGGCTGTGGGAAAGCTAGAGGGTGTGACCATTTTAGGTGTGTCAAGAAAAATAATGGAAGATAAGTCCAGAAAGGCAGGGTAGTGTGAGCTTATGTGGGGCCTTTAATGCAAGCCAAAAACCCAGTATGAACTTTATTTGGTAAGCAGCTGTTGGGGGAATGAGAGGCAGTCTTTAAACAGCACACTTTAGGTTGGTGGTTGTAGAAAGGATAAATGTATTTTTTTTTTTGGAGGCGGGGACTGTGGAATGTGAAGGTGGAATAACCTCTTTGGAAGTGAATACCGTGTAGATGGTGATGATGGCCTACACCAGGATGGCATTCGTCTGAATGGAGGGGAGGAAATGAGTGTGAAAGATGAAAGTGGAAATAGCATCACAGGCTCTTCTTAGTAGCTCATTATGGCCTTTAAGAGACCGGGGTTGAGGGAATAATTGAAAATATCACAAGGTTTTGAACATGGTTCATTGCTTCAGCACCAGAAGGAATATTAGAGATCATCTAATGCAACTCATTTTAGAGATATGGAAACAGGTCTAGAGAGGTTACATGATTACCAGAATTATATAGGTATTAAATGTCAGAGCCAGAATTCAAACCCAGGTCTTCAGAGTCCAGGAAAGACTGGGAGAAAGAGATGATAATAACTACTACTATTTATGTAGCTCCTGGAGGTTTGTGCAAGTTATGTATGAAGGAATGCATGAAAAAAATTATTAAGCTTTTACTGTGTGCCAAGCACTATGCTAAACACCAAAGATGTAAATGCAAAAGCAAAGATAGCTCCTTTCCTTAATGTGCTTATATTCTAATAGGAGTAGGCAACATATATAAGAAGGGGCAGTTGGGTTCAGAAAGTTACAGGGATGGCAAGTGGGGTCATAGAGGGTAATACGTTGACATATCCACCATCTAGAAACAGTGGCAGAGTTGCTTTGTTCTAGATCTGGATGGGCAGAGGACTATGGTCATGGTAGCAAAACAACTGGCAAGGCCATTGAGAAGATAGCCAGGGAGTAGAGTGAAGCATGGTTGGGGTCCGTCTGAAGTAGGAAGGCAAGTAAGGAAGTCACAAATCAGGACAGCCTGTAGGGCACAAAGTGGAAATTCTGGAGAAGAAAGGGTTAAACCTCCCAGACGTCCTCTGAGCCTGGCAGCCCGGTGGCTAGGGAGACTGTTGAGAAGATCGATGAGGACTGGAGAGAGAAGTGAAGCGTAGCTGGGGCCTTCAGAAATTTCAGTAATGAAAGGTTTCATCCTCATGACAGCTTGTGAGACGAGTAGTGCAAGGATAATCACCTCCATTTTACAGTAGTAGAAACTGAGTCTCCTGGAGGTGAAGTGATTCGCTCAAGGTCACAGACATTATCATATCTATGTGCCACATATAATAAGTGGTGAAGCTGGTCTTTTAACTCCAAACCTAATGCTTTATTCATTCATGGCAGAGTTTCATAGATTGTCAATTGATAAACATCTTCTAGGGAAATAAAAATGGTCCTGCATTTAACAGTTCATTAAACATTCATTCAGCAAACGCTGATTAAGAACCAACAGCTACATGTGTAAAGTCCTTTGCCAGATTCTGGGAGAGAGACCCAGCTAAATAAGATGTGGTGTCTGACTTTAAGGAGCTGCTAAGAACGCTGGTCTTAGAATATAGTCAACTGGATTCCAGCACTGTCTTTTATATCTCCTAGCTGTGTGTCCCTGTCAAGGACAGGATGGCACAGTGGAGAGAGCGCTGGGGTTGTAATCAGGAAGACTCATCTTCCTGAGTTCAAATCTGGCCTCAGACACTTAACTGTATGACCCTGAGCAAGTCACTTAACCCTGTTTGCCTCAAGTTTCCTCATCTGTAAAATGGGCTGGAGAAGGAAATGGTAAACCACTCTAGTATTTCTGCCAAGGAAAAGAAAAAATGGAGTCATGAAGAGTCAGACATGATTGAAAAATGACTGAACAATAACTATCCTTGGTCAAGTCACATAACATCTCTGATCCTCTGTTTTTCATTTGCAAAATGGAGACAGTGGTACATCCACTCCTGATTTCTTAATAGTTGTGAGGAAAATACTTTGTAACCCTTGAAGCGTTACTGAAATGGGAGTTCCTGTTGTTCTTGTTAGTGGAGGTAAGCCAGCTGCAAAAATAGCTGTGATAGAAAATAGAAAATGGCTGAGTTCATAAGAGAAGTGCAAAATATTGATTGAGATCTGAGTATCATGGAATCATAGATCTAGAAGCTACTAGATGGCATAATGGATAGACTATTGGATTTGGAGTCCAAAAGACCTGAGTTCAAATTCTGCCTCCTGTATTTGCTAGCTGTATGTTCCTAAGCAGGTCACTTTACCCACATCAGCCTCAATTTCCTCATCTGTAAAATGAAGATCATCATAGCACTTACCTCAAAGGGTTGTTGGGACAATCTGATGAATTAACCTATGTAAAAAGCTCTTTGCATATCTTAAAGTGCTTTATAAAAGTTCCTCTTGTTCTCCTCTTCCTCTTCCTCCTCCTTTTTCATCTCTTCCTTTGCCATCTCCTCCTCTTCCTTCTCTTTCTCCTCTTTTCCTCCTTCTCTCCCTTTTCTTCATTCTCTTCTTCTTTTCCCCCTCCATTTTTTCTTTCTCCTTTTCCATTTCTTCTCTTCTTTCTTCCTCCCATTTTCCCTCTTCTTTCTTTCCCCTTCTCCATCAGGGTGAAAAGAAGATTAGATTTGAAGTCAGAGGGCTTGAGTTCACCTCCTGACTCTGCTACTTTGTGACCTGCATGATTTTGGAGCAAATCGTTTCCTCTCTTGAGATCTTTGGTATCTTCTGAAAAATGGAGTGGATTCATGTTAGATGATGTGTTAGGTGGTTGCTAGATTGAAGCTTTACTCCTAAAAGGAAGAGCTTCCTTGTGAAGTTGCTAGTGCAGGTGACACTTCAGCATATGTGAATTGGCTTTGTATTCTTTTTGACTTCAGAAACATGTCCTGTTAAGTGATCTTTCCACTTGAGGCTTGGGTGCAGCAATCAGGGCAGTATCGCTCCTTGCACTCACTGCTCAAGTTATCCGAATCAGTAACAGCATTCAGCCCTGTCTCTCGGAGATAGAGATCTTTGCCCCGGTGTAGAGTTTCCTTGGCAAGGGCTAGTCTTTTGTAGATTGGCGGTGTCTGGTGCTCGGCTGACTCAGAGCAGGGGATCCCTTACATGTCTGCTGCATGTGTACCTCCAAGGCATGGAACAGTACTTAGATGACGTGATGACCTCTGAGCCTGAATATTACCCAGAGTCGACTGTGAACCCAGATTTCAGATGGCTTGTTGTATAAACCACACACAGCAAAATGAGGGAGGACAAATAAACTGGCCTGATAATATGTATTTTCTGAATAAATGAATGATGGAGTGAATGATTCATCCATTGATTTAGAAATGGAAAAGACCTTTGAAGTTAAATTGTTAGAATGGAGAACATTAGAACTGGGAAAACCCTTAAGACATAATCAACAATCAGTTAGTTATACATAAAGATAATGCTGATTCTCGAGTTTATCTATCCAGCCCTAACCTCCCTTATGAATGTCAGCCCCATGTGGTAGCCAGCTGTGGAGCATCTCTACTGCAGTGGCTTGGAGAGATCTCAAATGTAGCATATCTACCATGAAATTCATTTATCTTTCCCCTTCCTTCATGTTTACCTATTTCTGTTAAGGTGTTGCAGAAGGGAACAAATATTTATTAAGTGCTTGTTGTACACCATACACTGTGCTAAGAGCTTTACAAAAATGATCTCATTTAACATTAACTCATGAAAGACACCAATGCCTCTCTGGATACCCAAGTAAGCACCCCTGGACATCTATGACTCTTTCCTTTCTCACACCGCATCTATATCCAATCAGTTTGCCAAGGGTCCTCCATTTCTACATCTAAAGGATCTTTCAACCTCTTCCCTTCTGTTCACTCACATAGCCACAACCCAAGTTCAAGCTATCATACCCCTTCACCTGGACTGTCTCAAAAGCCAATTGCATCCTCTGCTTCTAGTATGATCTTCAATCCATTCTCTCCATAGTGGCTAAATTGATATTTCCAAAGCACAGTTTCCGACGATGTCACTTTACTTCTCTGAAATTTCCAATGGATCACTTTTGCCTCTAAGGAAAAAAATCCTTACCTTGGCATTTAAATCCTTCCATAGTTTTGCTGATACCACCTTTTGTAGTCTTACTTCATATCACTCCCCTTCCGGCATTCTCATTTCTATTTAAACTAGTTTACAGTAAGTAATGTTCCATCTCTCACACCTTTGCCTTTCTCTTGGTGGTCCTCCATGTTTGGAATATATTCCCCCTCACCTCCCCCTCTTAGAACCCCCAGCTTCAATTGCCTTTACTGATCTCCCAGTTGTTAGGTCTTTCTTCCTCAAAATGTGTTGTATTTGCCTTGCTCACTTGTCAGGGTACAAGTTGTCTCCCCTGGAAAGTCTTGGAGAATAGAGGCTGTTGTGGGTTGTATGTTTTCGGTGCCTTGTAGTGCCTCTACATAGCAGGCATTTAATAAACGTTTGTAGCATTGAAGTAAAGGCAGACTGGAAGGCACCTTCATTACAAAATGTTAGAATTGAAAAGATCCATAGACTTCATCCAATTTGGAGGCTATTCAAATAAAGAGGGTTTGAAGGGAGCAGGGAAGAAAATAGTTGAGCAGTCTTTTAAATATGGAACATTGGTGTAAGTTGTGAACGAGATTATCCTTGAAAGTTTGAGAGGAAATAACTACAATTTAGAATTCTTCTCTCCTGAGTATCAGATAGTGGAGTGGATGTTTTTCTACTCCACTTTCAACAGACGCTTATTCATTTCTTCTTAAGTGGAATGCACTCATTTACAAACCAAAGAAGCTACAAAGAGGAGGAAAAATTAAAAAGCTTTTGCCTTCAACTTGATAGATAAATGGGTGGTGAAGTGGATAGAGAGCTGGGCCCGAAGTTAGGAAGACCTGAATTCAGATCTTGCCTCAGACACTTACTAGCTGTGTGACTCTGGGCAGGTCACTTAATCCTGTTTGCCTCATGAGCTGGAGAAGGAAACAGTAAACCACTCCCAGTATTTTTGCCAAGAAACCCCCAAATGGGATCATTGAGTTGGACATGACTGAAAAATGACTGAACAACATAGATAAATATAATATAAATTAAAATAAAAGATTTGTGAGGAATACAGTGTACTGTGAGATCATATGAAAGGTGGAGAAATTAGGGAAGGCTTCCTTGAGGAGGTCACATTTGAGTTAGACTTGGAAGGATGGGTTGTGCTCAGCCTTTTGTCATGAATCATGATTAAGAAGAAAACCAGTCTGTGTATCCTGGTGCACATCACAGTGTCTTGCATATACTAGGTGCTTAATAAGTGACTGTTGAGTTGAAATGGATTTATTTCTTAGAGGTCTCAGGCCCATCCAGGTCAGTTCAATCAATAAATCAATCACTTTCCTGAGCACTTACCTGCGTTAGTGACTGCTTTGTACTACATGGCACACCAAATCTGTGCACTTTGGTTCCTGAGCTATAGAAACTTCCACTGTAGAGTTGTGTTAACAAGATTAGCACACAGGAAATTAGAGAAGAGTTGAGCACTAAATTGCTTGGCACCGGCCCTAAGGATGCAGGAGGAATTTAGAAAAGAAAAAGAGGTTTGTGTGGGCTGCAGTAGGCAGAGAAGTTTTCATAGAGAAGGCAACGATTGTTCTGATCCTTTAAGGGTGGGTTAGATTTTGAGAGGTAAAGGCAGGTAGAAAGTCGAGATGCCATTCTAGGTGAAGGAAATGACATTTCACTGATTGATGATTTCATTCATTCCCTTGGTCCTTCAACAGACATTGTTTTCAATACACATTTCATCAAATAGAACACATCATTAGAACTTAAAAGACTGTCTGCTTGACCAAAGGAATGGATGGATGAATTACATTCTGCCAATATCTCCCCCATTTGCAGTAAAAGTCAGGAAGAAATAGATCACGGGATTGTAGAGTTATAGCTGGAAGGGTCTTTACAGGCCATCAGGGCCAACCTTTAATTTTGCAGTTGAAGAAACTGAGGCAGGCAAAGGTTACGTGACTAGCTCTTATAGCTGGAAAGTGTCTGAGATTGGATTTGAACTCAGGCCTTCTTGCCTTCTTATCCATACTTCCTGTGTGCTCAAGTGCTCCACACACACAGCCCAGGCATTAATAAATAACACTGGGCCATAGTATTTGTTGAATATAATTAGATGCAACTCACTTCTGTTTAATAAATGAAAATTGATTGGGATGGGAGCAAAAAGAGAGGCCGAGCTGTGTTTTGGATGTCCGGTGCAGCAGCTGAATGCATGAGGGGAGATGGCTTCACTGTGTCTGGAAGTCAGAGAGAGGAAGGTTGGTGCTCAGATTCCCTTTATGACCCTGAAGAGGCCTCCTCCTTGATATTCCTCTGCTCCCATCAGTAAAGATAATGGCCAGAGTGCTGCTGCTGCAGAAGCCAGCCTCTCATTGTGCTGTGATGGGGAACAGAACGCCTACTCAGAGGTCACATTCACCGCCTCTTCTGCTTAGTCAGGTCGGCCCCCACCAAACATCGGGGGATGCCCAACTTCTAACAGCACTTTGAACTCTGGAAGGAGCAATGAGGGGATGCAGAAGGGTAGTGGACATCTGGTCTCTGATCCCAAAGCATTCGAAGCCTTTGCACATCAGCCATGATAGTATCCTGAAAGACAGGACCGTAGTGGAACATAGCTTAGTGTCATGGAATGAAAATGTTTGGAGTGAAAAAGACCAGAGTTCGAGTCTTGGTAGAGTGTGATTGGGCAAATCACTTAGCTGTTAGAAAGGAGGCAACTGGAGTAGACGACCCGTACCTCCCCTTTGAACTCAAAAGCCTATGAGCCCCTCTTTCCAAGTGCTGAGTCCAGCACACCTGGGGAATCAGAAAGGAAGCTTTCTCAGCCAAAACCAATTGAATAACAAGTGGGAATATTAATCAAAACAGAAATATATGTATGTATATATGTATATGTATATATATATGTACACACACACACACACACACACACACACACACACACAACCACAACCTTTTTAGGCCAGGAATGAAGTGTCAGAAGAATCATCTTGGCAGTGATAATGATGATTGTAGGAAATAACTGGTGGTGACCACTTTATGGGCAAAAAAAACTTGCCAAGTGGATTGAATCATAGAATTATAGAACCTTAGTACTGGAGATGACTTTACCACATTGGGTATTAGCGATAGAGAGAAACTTGGAATATAGAAAATTAGAATTGGAAACATGGATCAAACCCCAGTTCTACTACTTCTCCTCTGACCTTGGACAAATCATTTAATCTCTCTGAGCCTCAGTTTACTCAGAAAAGCTATGCTGTCTTTCACTTTTGCCACCCAGAGTCACGTACAGAGGATCACATAGAGGAGATGCTCAGTGTATATTTGTTGAATTAAATCATCTGGTCCACACCTCTAATTTGATAGGATATTAGGTAATGTAAATATTATTATCCCTATTTTACAGATAAGGAAACTGAGGCAGAGAAAGGTACAGTCACTTCCTTGATGCCACAGAGCTCTGGCACACAATAGGTGCTTAATAAATGTTTATTGTATGGTAGTATAGAGGCCAGAAGGGATGGAAAATTCCCTTTTGGCTACATACTTCATTTTTATTCCTTAGGACAAAGGCCCATCAGATTTCTTTTATTTTATGTCATCACAGTTACTACCAATATACATAATGAGGTAGTTATGGTGGTATGTGGTCTTTGGGTTTAATTTTGGATATTAGCACTTTTCCATATCTATCAGTTTGCTTGATTGAATGGCAGAAATAGGATTCAAGGTTCAATCTGCCAACTCCTGGATCCAGTGTTCTGCATAATGAGGCAGCATAATGAGGTGGTGGTGCACTGGGTAGAACACTGTTAGACTTGGAGTCATAAAGAGTCAAGTTCAAATCTTGCTTCAGATGCTTCCTAGCTTTGTGATCCTTGGTAAGTCACTTAATCTTTCTCAGTTTCAGTTTTCACAAGTGTAAATATGGGGATAATAATAGCATCTACACTACAGAGTTATTGTGAGGATTAGATGAGATAACCTGAAGGACTGGATAAACGCCAGCTCTCCATATGTAAAGCACTTTGCAAACCTCAAAGCAATATACAGATACCAGCTATTATACCTGATTGCTTCCACGGAGCAGAAGAAATGTAAAGCACTTGGAGAATGGCATAGTATGTGCGACGAGACATATTCCAGGGCATCCCCGAGTTTCCCACTTGTCATTCCATCATGGTGTCATAAGCCTCTTTAAATTTCTTTCATGTAGAAGGGGGCTTTGCTGCTTCAGAATGCAAGAACAGAGCTCTGGTTCTCACCAAAACTTTACTAAGCTAAATACCTGAAGCATATGTTGGTGGGGCCCAAGCCACACCTAGAAAGACTGAGGTCGAGGGGCTGCCTGGATGATCATTGGACCTCCACCAGTAGAGGTGTGAATCACAGGAAAAAGGGGATTAGGAAGCGATGAAAGGTATCCTAGCATCAGCATGAAATCCTGGGAGCTGGCGGGAATGTGGGCTTTTCTTGTGTGCTGAGTGAGCAGGTAGGCAGCCCCACACCAAGACAGAGGCCAGAAGAGATGGCGGACAATTTTGGCCACATATCATTTTTATTCCTCAGAATAAAGCCGTGTCGGGTTCTTTTTATTTTTGTCATCATCATCATTATCATTATATAGTTATACACTTGGTCTTTCTACTTATTTCTGGAGGGGTGGGCAAAGTCTCCCTGATGTCATAGTCCTCTTCGAGAATGAAGGACACACAACAACAGTTCTGGAAATTGGATTTTGGACACTGACCTGTCAGTTTGCTTAAAGGAAGGTGGGGTGAAGCAGCTTAAGACTGGTGCTGCTGTTTTCTTCCCTGGCCAGTCACCATCTAGAGGATTATGCTGTGTCCTGCACTTCACATTTTAGGTGGGACATTGATAAACTATAGCATTTCCCAAGTAGATTGACCAACGTGATGTGCTGGGCTGGAGACCATGCCATAGGAGGATTAGTCTAAGAAACTCAGAATGCTTAGCCTATGGAAGGGAACACCGGGGAGGAAATAAAGAAGGCACATATCCAAAGGGAGGTCATATGATAGAAGCATTAGTTCTGTTCTGCTTGTCTACGGAGGCCAGATGTAGGACCAGTGTTTAGAAATTATAGAAAAGAATATTTCAGTTCAGCATATGGAAACTATTTCATTGAGCTGTTCCAAAATGGACACGGGTTGCCTAGTTAGGAAGGGGAACAATGGGAGGGTAGTAAACTCCACTGGGGAAGGTAGGTGGCTTAGTGGATAGAGTGCCGGGCCTGGAGTCAGGAAGACTTATCTTTCAGAGTTCAAATCTGGCCTCAGACACTTACTAGCTTGTGTGACCCTGGGCAAGTCACTAAACCCTCATCTATAAAATGAGCTGGACAAGGAAATGTCAAACCACTTCAGTATCTTGGCCAAGAAAACCCCAAAGGGGGTCACAAAGAGTCAGACATGACTAAAACACGACTGAACAACAACAGAAAAAACTCACTATGAGTGGAAGTCTTCAATCAAAGGCTAGATGATCATATGTGGAAAATTTTGTTGGGGAGGTTGATGCATTGAGTAGGAGATTCAACTACCTTTGAGGTCCCATACAGCTGAGATTACATGGTTCTCTACCTGTCTGTCTGTCCATATCTGTTTGTTGAATTAACTCAGTGGGAGAGTCAGTTTTACCCCGCTTAAGCCCTTCTCTAGTGCTGTGTCATGGCCTGGAGATGCCTTTACATTCTGCCAGTGAAGCATAAACTCCAGCAGATCCTACAATACTGGAAAGGTTCCAAGGCTGGGCCTGGTGATGCATGCTGTGCCTTTCCTCCAAGACGTAGACTAGCTAAGGAAAGAAGGAACGGTGAGAGAGATATGGGGAGGGAGAGGGAGAGAGAGAGATGGGGGAGGGGGGAGAAGGAGAGAGAGATGGGGGAGAGAGAGGTGAGAGAGAGGAGAAGAGAGAGAGGCAGGGGAGGGGGGAGCGAGCGAGAGAGAGAGAGAGAGAGAGAGAGAGAGAGAGAGAGAGAGAGAAAGAGACGGAGACAAAGAAACAGAGAGACAGACACACAGAGAAAGAGAGAGGCAGAGACAGAGAGTCGTTATTAGTCAAGCCAGTCAGTCAGTCAACAAGCCTTTATTAAAGCCTTACTATGTGCCAGGCACTATACTAAGCAATGGGAATTTGAAGAAAGGCAAAAAACACTGTTTGTGCCCTCAAGGAGGTGTCACATTCTAATGGGAGAAACGACAATGCCAACCAGACATACAGAGGAGAAGGAAGACAGTCTCAAAAGAAAGGAACTAGCAGGAGGAGGAAGGCCTGAGTCACCAGGGAGACCTGCAGAAGATGGGACTGAACCACGTGTTGAAGGAAGCCAGGGCAGCCAGGAGCAAAGGTCAAGAGGGAGGGAGTGGGTTACAGGCTTGGGGAGCAGTCCGCGGTCTGTGCAGGGAGTGATGAGTTCTTTTGGCCAGAGCAGCCCCCAAGGGCCACAGAGGTGTCTCCATTTGCACCTGGTGGGTGGCCTGCACCCCTGAAATCGCCGGTCCTTGACACATCGTTGCATTAACCCCGTTGAAAAGCCCGTGGGGTTTGGATTTATCCAGCTCGCCTCCCTGGTCGCCTCATTGTGCTCTGCGTTCGTTCGACCCTAGGCTTGTTGATGTGATGACAAAAGAGTTCTTTTTCTCTCTAAATTGGCTGTGGAGAACAAGCTTCATTAGCCAGCTCTGTCTCAGCACTGTTGTGTCTGCAGTAACCAAGTCCACAGTGGTCGATGACATTTTAATGTAGCAAAAACAACTCTTTCTTTTTGGCATTCGTGAGCAATCAGGATTTTAATGTTTTATGATAATTAAATATCATATTTCATGTGTGACAATCATTAGAGGCCTATTAATGATTGTGAAGCTCACTGGGGTCTTCATTAAGTCCTTAGTATCTAGCTCTCTGTCGTGTCTGTCTTCCTCTTAGTATTATTGAACTTCGGCACTCCAGTGGGCCCCCTACCTCTTATGTCTGCAAAGAACCAGCAATCAGACTTATTGGCAGATTATCTTTCTGGGCCTGGGCTTTTATTCTACAAGTTTGCGGCTTTCTTTTTCAAACTGCATTTTTATTACTATGTCCTTGGAAAAGACTGTAAATAATCTTCCTGAAATTTATTAATATTCCTGACTTGTGCACACATGGCTTACTCTATTATTATTGTATGTGTTATTTCATTATTAATTATGTTATGTGAGTAAAATGCAATAATTTGGTTATTCACTAATTCAATTGAAAGGCAGCATTGTGTAGGGGGAGATTATTAGACTTGGAGCTAGGAAGAGTTAGGCAACAGAGCATTTTGTGCCTAAGTGCCTGGGATTCACATTCTACACTGATAGTAGCTTGTATGTGCTTAATCAGTACTTTTTTATATAAATATAAGAGGGCATCTAGATGGTGCAGTGGCTAGAGTGCCAGGCCTGGAGTCAAGAAGGCCTGAGTTCAAATGTGACCTTAGACACTTAGCAGCTGTGTGACCCTGGGCAAGTCACTTAACCCTTTTTTACCTCAGTTTTCTCATCTGTTAAATGAGCTGGAGAAGGAAATGGCAAACCACTCCAGTATCTTTGCCAAGAAAACCCCAAAATGGGGTCACAAGGAGTTGGACGCAACTAAAAACAACTGAACAACTGAAAAATAATAACTGTATCCAGCTTGCTAATTAAAATTGTTTGCAGGCATCATTAGACACCTTGGCAGCCAGGTGATGGTGGATAGATAGAATGCTGGCCTTAGAGTCTTCCTGACTCATAAATCTTCAGACACTTATTGGCAGTGTGACTCTGAGCAGTCACTTAATTCCTTTTCAGCCTCAGTTTCCTCACCTGTAAAATGAGGCAGTTGGACTCAGTGGCTTCTAAAGTCCCTTCCGGCTCTAAATCTGTGATTTCTTTTTGGCAGAATTTGCAGGGTCGTTACTGTTTTATTTTCAGCTGGTTGGCAGCACTGGCCCTGGCCCTGAGAGAGAACTGCTAGGCTTCTGTGTCAAACAACAGAGTGGTTCTGGGTGAGCCCTTTGTAATTAAAATGCCATATGCCTGTTGTTCAGCATTCCCAGTGCTCTAAGGGTCTGTGCCAATTAATGTGGAAGGAGTGCCAGCCTGGAAGTTCGGAGACCTGGGTTCTCATGCAGCCTCCACCCTCGTCTGTAGAGATGATTCTCATATAGCCTCCAAGGCCCTTAATCGCCCATCTGTAAAGTGAGATTGGACCAGAAGGTCTTTCCTGCCCTGAGAGGCTACGGTTCTGGGATTCCTTCCCTTACTTCTGTCCTCAAAAGGTGTGTCTTTAAATGCTTGATGAAGTCTACTAAGTGGGTTCTCTGGTCTCCACTGACTAGAGCCTCCCTTCCCTCGGCCATGCCTTCATGTCCGCCCTGATTCTCGGCCAGGCCTTCTTGTGCAGGATCCACTGAAAATGCCACAGGCGTTTCTTTTAATATCTCCGGGGCACCATTGTAGCACTCAGACTGTCCATCTGTTTTCTCTCATTCTCACTACGCAGACAGCCCTCACCCCCACTCCTAGAGAGCCTGTGTGGGATTTATTGGCTATTGAATGAGATGGAGTAGAACAAAGGGTTTTGAATCTGTAGTCAGGAGACTTGATTCACATTTGGGCTCCAGACAAGGCCTTTCACCTTTCTGACCCCATCAGTAAAATGGAAGTAATACCTAGATTCTGCATATAGGATTGTTTGGGGAATAATAATGATAGCTGGCATTTTGTGTAGCGCTTTAATGTTTACAAAGTATACATAGAGAATCTCATTTGATCTTCAGAACGGCTGTGAAAGGTGGATGTTATTATTATCCCCATTTTGTAGGTAAGGAAACTGAAGCTGAGATAAGTTAATTCCACCCCACCCCCACCCCCCTGCCAGGGTTACACAGCTAATAAGGGTCTGAAGTAGAATTTTAACTCAGATCTTCCCAAATCTAAGTCCAGTGCCCTACCCACTGTGCCATCTAGTTTCTAAAATAGAACATAAGCTCCCTATGGGCAGCCTTTCCTTTCTTTTCTGTCTTTTATTCCTCAGCGTAGTACTGTGCTTTTTATACACTAGGTGCTTAATTAATGCATGTTAAATTTAGTCCACTTGACTTAATTATAATAATAGCTAACATTTACATAGTGCTTACTGTATGCCAGGCTCTGTGCTAAGCACTTTGCAGTCATCTCATTTGATTCTCACAACCTTGGGAGGGAGGTGCTATTATTTTTTTGCAGAGGAGGAAACTGAGGCAAACCAAGGTTAAATGACTTGACCAGGGTCATACAACTATTACGTGTCTGAGGCTGAATTTGAACTCAGGTCTTCCTGACTTCTAGCTCGTTGATCTATCTGCTGCCACCACCAGCTGCCTCAGGGCATCGTAAACATTAAAATGATACAGCAGTGGGGAGCTCTTGTTGTTTTTAATGCCTCATGTATTTATATATACAGTGGTAAATCAGATGGCTGAGCCAGGTTGATCCCAGCCAGCACCTGGGAGCCCCGAGTGTGAATTCCCCCGGGGTTTGGTCTGCCTCTACCATCTCATTTCTAGTGTTCCAGCGGCGGCTAAATGAGCAGCCTGCTAGCGTCAGCCCTTGACAGGAGATGCTCACGGTTGCGTTCTGTGTAAGCAGGCACTCAGGCCTTCCTCCGTGGCCCTCCTCCACTGCTAACATTTCCTTCCTTTCTCCTTCCCTGTTGAATGTACTTCATCTGTCTCCAAAACCCCTGAAGAATAGCTTTCTCTTTTTGTTACTGCCCTGGGTGTGTGTAGACACAGAGATTCCTAGTCTGCATTTATCTATAGAGCTTATGGGGATCACAGAAGGGACCTTTGAGATCACTTGATCTGAATGATCTAATTCTACAGGTGAAGAAACCAAAAGTCAGGCCAAGTAGCTCCCCTGGGGTCACAGACTTAATAAATGGCCTCATTTGGGACCTGAACTTAAATTTCCTGTGTCCCTTTGCTGTGGACTTTCTGCAGCACTACGTATAAACTTGTGTGTGTGCATGTATATATGTGTGTATATATACATACATATATACATATATATATACATACATATACATATATACATACACATACACTGTTTTAATTTTTATTTTAGCCAGTACCTGGGATGTAATTTGTGTGGGGACCCCTGTCTACCAAAGCAGATCAGCAAGGGATCTGCCAATTTAGAGTACTGGAAAGTTGGCTGGGCCACCCTGGGTCCAAAGTCTTCCTGACATTGAGGCCCAGCCCTCTCCACACTACTCCAGACCGCCACATGGATGTGTATCTACAGGTACATGAAGGACAATTTGGTATAAGAGGAAGGGGAAAGGAAAGAGAATAAGCATTTATATAGCACCTACTACATGTCAGACACTGTGCTAAGCACTTTACAGGTATTATCTCGTCTGATCCTCACAGCAACTCTGGGAGGTAGGTGCTATTATTATCCCCATTCTACAGATGAGGAAACTGAGGCAAAAAGAAGTTAAGTGACTTGCCCAGAGTCACACAACCAGTCAGGGAGATCAAATTTGAACTAAGGTCTTCCTGACTCCAGGCCCATTTATCTACTGCACCACTTATTGGTCCCAAATTTAGAGGTTTAGTGGAAACAGTTCCAGATATATATTCATAAGTGACCTGATTTGATTCTCACCCCAGAAACTTACTAGGTGTGTGTCCATGTGTAAGTCTGTTAATGTCTCTGAGCCTCAGTTTCTTTATCTTTAAAATACAAATAATAAAATACTTATACTTCCTACCTCACGGAGCTAACGAAAATGCTGCATGATTTTTCAAACCTGAAAGCATCCTGTAAATGTGAGTTATTACCACTGTTATTATCCAGTGTGTCCCAAAAGTCTCAGTGCAGTTTAAAGCTATTAAACATTTTAAGCTACATAAATATGTGTATTCATATAAAATATTATATTATATTATTATAAATATTATATGTAATTATTTTAAAAGCTGTCTCTATTTTAAGGTAATAGCTTAAAGCTTTTAAGCTATTAAAGCTAAAAATAACACTAAGACTTTTGGGACACCCTGCATCCATCATCCTTTTCGTGGCACAGATGTAACCATGGGTGCTCAAAGACTGTGCTCTCTGCTAGGTGTGGTCAAGCTAAAAGGACTTTGGGTGTGAATAGGATGATGCTGTATTATCTAAGAGCTGACCCAGCTGAACTGAGAGAAGTTCCTTAGCAGGTCAGCCATGGAGAAGAACATTCCTGGGCCACAGCAGCTCTTCAAGGTCCCCAACGGTGTAGAGGGGGTTCTGAGCTGTGGAAGTGAAGGTGGCGTCCACACAAACAACATCAAAGACCCTTGAACTAGTGAAGGATCCCTCTCCCTATACACCTGCATATTCAGGAATTCCCTGCCTCACTTGGTGGGCTGGTTGATCCCACAGGAGGGTGGGTATAAATGGAAGGGCAAGTCAGACCAGTGACACTGCAGAGAATCTACATTTCTTGGGCATCTGATCTGTGTCTCTGGCCTTGTACAGTTATCCCGTCCACATCACAACTTTCCCCATCGTGGTTTCGATATATTACAGATCGGCATAAGAAATTAAACGGGAATATTTGGGGAGTTTTGTGGAAGTTGCAGATAGCCCATGAAGGCCCGCAGACAACACAGAAAAAGTTTAGAAATTCAGAAGTGCATAAATATATTTATAGTATTGCATAATATCAACATATTTTATCTTTTAATACTGTTAAACACTCCGTAAAAGAAAAGGAAAAAATTCAGGGAGGGCCAAAAAATTTTACATGGCTTTTCCATATCATGAGGGCGCCATGCCCCTAACCCCCACAATGTGGAAGAAGTAACTACTGAGATAAATGGTGTTAGAGCAAAGTCATGCTAATCAGTACACTGTTATCCAGGCCCACAGTATCCATGAGTGAACTCTGTGGATCATGGTGTACATGTGTAAACATCCCTACCTCAGGTTCTTGAGAAACACCATGGATCAGGGTGCCATTTTCATTTTTACAATGAATCAGATCTTATGGGTAGATTACAGGGGAGATGTAAACCCATGGAAGTGTGCGCTGTGGGTATGTATATAGCAGTGAGGAAATTCAAATCCATCTTTAATTTATTCTCTGCTACTAACTGTTTATATCTCTGGAACGATTAGCTTGTCATAACCTTGTAAACAGGATCCTACCTTGTGAATTTGCTAATTGTCATTCCTGGTGCAGACATTAGCTGCTGTCTCTTTGTGGGCCATATTGTAGGGTTGTCCTTCCTACTCTCCTTTCCTTCCCCTCTCCCCACCTCCTTTAAATTAAAAACTTCTTGAGAATAGAGACCGTGACTTCTGACTTGCACTGTAGCGGGTGTCCCATAAATACTGCTGACTGACTGAACAACAGAAAGGCCTCATTCCTTTCAGGATTCTGACTGTCAGATGAAGAGAGTTACGGAATTTGGCATCACATCCTTATTTTGCTGAGTTCAGGATGCAAGTGTTTATCCAGGACAAAAATGGGCTTTCACCTTTAGGCCTGTTGAGAAGCCCCATGTATGGTTTTGTTTGGAAAATCAGGGTTAAAATAGGTCTCATCTGCTTTTAATCTGAATAGTAAATCATGGCCGCCATCCTCTTGTTTATTTTAGCTGCTTAGTGTAATAGAAAAAGCCCTGGATTTGGACTGTGACCTTAAGCATATCTTTTCCCCTCCCCAAGTTTTGTTTATTTCTTTTGCAAAGTGAATGGGTCACTAATAGTAAGAGAAACACAAATTAAAATGATGCTGAGGTTGCCAAAGATGACCAAAAAATGGGAGCAGTCAGTGTTAGAGGGACTATGGGAAAATAGGCATACTAATACATTGTTGGTGCAGCTGTGAATTGGGCCAACCAATCTGATAGCAATTTGGAATTATGAAAGAAGATGAATATAACAATGTATAATTTTTTTTAAAGTATCATTAAAAGAAAGCTGAACTCTTTAAAAAATGAGTAAGCCAGTAATGGCCTTAGGAAAAAAAATGATGAAACCCCCCTCCTTCCACATGACAAAGAGATGGAGGACTACAAGGGCAGAATGTTGCAACGTTGTCTGCTTTTATCTTCTAGGTATCTTGACATAATTGTTTTTGTTACCAGGAAGCGTTCACTCTAGAGGGGTGGTCAGAAATTTACTATTCCAACCCCATTTCTCCATCTCCCTATTATCTTAAAGTGAGGAAAAGGAAAAAAAATTTAAATAAAATGAGTGCTTTATACTGAGTGAATCCTAAGATGCCTTTCTGCTCTAAATCCTATGATCCTCTTGCTTTTAGGGATGAGGGCATTTTATACTCGAATGCGGGCTGAAAGAAAACATCGCTGTGTTTATTGTTTAGTCCTTTGTGGTACTCCTGGTCCTATGTAGAACTGTACCGTGTTAGTGGAGAGTCTCAGAATCTCAGGGTCGAGAAGGACCCTAGAAACCATCTGGGCCAATGTTTATTGGAATGAGAATCTGCTCTATAGCTCGGACAAGTTGTCCTACAGCCTCTGCTTGAAGACTTCTGGTGAGGAGGAACCAATTATATTCCAAGACAATCCATCTCACTTTCAGACAAATCTAATTATTAGGAAGTTTTGTTTTTCCTTTTGTACAACCTAATTTTACCCCTCTGCACCTTCTCCTCTTTATTATTATTATTATTTTTTTGTTTAGACAATGGGGTTAAGTGACTTGCCTAGGTTCACACAGCTAGTAAGTATCTGAGGCTACATTTGAACTCAGGTCCTCCTGACTCCAGGGTCAGTGCTCTATCCACTGCGCCACCTAGCTGTCCAGCCTTCTCCTCCTTAGTCTTAGTTCTCCACTCTAGGACCAAAGAGAACAAGTCTAATTCTTCTTCCTTATGTTGTTGTTGTTGCTGTTTAGTTGTGTGAGACTCCCCCCACCCTTTTGGGATTTTCTTAGCTAAGATACTGGAGTGGTTCGACATTTCCTTCTCCAGCTCATTTTTACAGATGAGGAAACTGAGGCAATCAGGGTTAAGTGACTGGCCCAGGGTCACACAGCTAGGAAGTGTAAGCCTCAGCCAGATTTGAAATCACAAAGATGAGTCTAACTGACTCCTCATGACAATCTTCAAATAACTGAAAATGGCTGCTGTGCCTAACTCCAACCCCCAGCTCTTTTTTTCCTCCCATTTCCAGTATTTTCGTTGGTCCTAATATGGCATGGGCTTAGGGCTCTATCTTACTTGCCTTATACCATATTGTTCCAATGCAGGAGACTGAACTGTTCTGTTTTCTGAACACACCCCCTCCCACTCGTACACCTTTGCTAACTCAATTCCCTGTACCTGGGGTGTCCTGCCTTTTTTCTCTTCATGAGCTGAATTCTTACCATTTCTTTAAAGGTCAACTTAAAATGTCACCTCCTCCAGGAAGTCTACTGTGATCCCTCCTGTTAATCATGACTATCCTCCAGGACTTCACGTAACACTTTGTTTAGAGCTCATATTGTGTATTCTGGTTATCTGTGTTTATATCTTACTAGTCTGTAAACTCCATAATGGCAGGTACCGTGTTTTGTCTTTGTATTTCTTCTAGCACACAGTATGTCTCTACACATAGTAGGTGCTTAATCACTATTTGCTGTATGAATGAATGCATTCATGACTTGAATGAATGAATGTTGAAGATAGTAAAAAGCCCTCTGTAATAATACTTCCTGTTTACTTGGTCTAGGTTCCAGACAGTAGATTGAAGGTGAGAGGTTTAACACTCCATTATCACTCACCCAAGGCAACCTGGTGCCCTGTTTGCTTATGTTTGAGGCATTGTCTGTCTCAATTAACAGCTCCTTGGAATTTGGACAGAATCATGGACCCAGCGTAGTCTAGTGCCCTCCCAGATCTGTGACTCTCCTCTTTCCCTGTACCCTCAGAGGTCAATTTTGCCATCTATGCCTCTCAGCCTGGTTTTGAGGGGGAAGAGAAGGTCATTCTGTTTTGATAAATTTGTTAGACCTTGGTGGTTCTGTCCACACACAACCCTGCAGCTTTAAAGCTGGGCAGTGCCGTAACCTCTGTTTCTGTGGCAGCTGGTTTATTTAATAAAAGCCCTTCCTTTCTTGGTGCTTAGCCAAGCTGGTGGTGTAAGTAGTCCCCACGCATGGTGAGTGGTCTGTCAGTCTGGGGTAGATCATGCAGCACCCGCAGAACGGCGGCTTCCTTCTAATCTGAAGTGTCCATCTCTCTGCCACTAACTCCTTAACGCGCTCATAGAATTCAAAAGAAAGTGTTTGGGAGAGCCTCTCTAGAGACAAGGCCCTGTGTACATGTGCATTCCCTGAGCTAGAGGCATTTGAGTCTGCTCTTTGTAATAATATTAATAGGAATTCCCATTTCCTTACGTCTTGATGATAACAAGGCGCTTTCTTCACATGCCACTGTGAAGCAGGAAAACAAGGATTGTTAGTTCCCATCTTAAAAAATAAGGAGGCTCATTTGCCCAGGGTGACTATAGGTGATAAGTATACGAGCCAGAATTTAAACCCAAGTCTCCAGAATCCATTCCAGCTTGCTGTCTGCTGTAGCACACTGAGTAGAAAGAGGCAGCTGGGGGATCAATGGGTAATAAAGCACTGACTTGGACTCAGGAAGACCTGAGTTCAAATCTAGCCTCAGACACTTATTAGCTGTGTGACCCTGGGCAAGTCACTAAACTCTTAGCCTTGATTTTCTTATCTGTAAAAGGGAATAGCTTGCCTCCCAGAGTTGTTGTGAGGATCAAATGAGATAATATGTGTAATAATATTGGAAACTTTAAAAGCACTATATGCTTGCTTGCTATTATTATAAGCCACTTCCCTATAATTATATTTCTGTTAATGTTTGTCTATAATTATATTCCTGTTAAGCTTTCAAAACAGCATCTTTATTTACTCTTTAACATGAGATTTCTGGATTGTGTTGTAATAATTGCAATTCATATCTGTATAACACTTTAAAGTCTACAGAACCCTTTCCTCCAAATGTCCTGATTAATGGAGGTAGTGCTGTCATTGCAATTAGGAAACTGAGATTTCAGAGAGATTAAATAATTTTCCTAGAATGATTTGGATAATAGAGATCAAAGCCCAGGATTTGAACCCAGGCCTTCTGACTCCAAGGCCAGTGCTTGTACCATTATTACACTACACTGTATCTACGACGTCAGATGACTTAACCTTTTTCACAGTGTAGCCAGCTTTCGCCAAGTTGAATAAATGACTATATGGTATAGGGGGAGTAGTGGATTAGTACATTGGACATGGAGTTAGGAAGACCTGAGTTCAAGTCCTGCCACAACCATTTACTCTCTGTGTTATCATGGGCACACTGCTTTCCCTCTTTCTGCCCCCAACTTCTCTCATCTGTAAAATAAAGATAATAATAATACCTACCTCCCAGGGATTTTGTGAGGATCAAATAAGATCATATGTGTAAAATACTTTGCAAACCTTAAAGCCCTATATAAATGCTAGTTATTATTAGTATGTTTAACTGTGTGGAGGTAAGCTGAATAGAATGGTCCTCAAGGTCATTAGAGGGTGGAGCCTTGAACTTGACTTGTGGATTTTCTGGATATCCTTTTCTTGTAAATGACATCCCTGAGGTTTATAGAAACATGTTATTATTGAATGGTTTTTCAGTTATGTCCAACTCCTCGTGACCTCGTTTAGGGTTTTCTTGACAAAGATACTGGAGTGGTTTGTCATTTCCTTCTCCAGCTCATTTTACAGTTGAGGAAACTGAGGCAAACAGGGTTACATGACTTGCCCAGGGTCACACAGCTAGTAAGTGTCTGGGGCCAGATTTGAACTCAGGTCTTCCTGACTCCAGACCATAGAACGTTTGAATTCTTTGGGACCTTAAAGATCTTCTAGCTTCATCTCCTGCCTAATGGAGTTGGGTCTGTTGTACTGAGTTCCTTCCAAATAATAAGAATCCCTCGCATTGATAACAGTCTGTTACGGTTTACATAGTACTTTCATATACAATATCTCATTTTTATTCTCAATATGCAAATACAAAAGTGTGCACAAAATAAAGACAAGATAATACGGGGGGAAAGGGGCACTATTAGCCAAGGGAATCAGGGAAGGCTTCCAGTAGAGGTGGCATTGGGACTTCATTTTGAAGGCACCTAGAGATTCCAGGGTGGTTATAAAGAATGCATTTTGCAAACCATAAAGTGTTTTGTAGAAATGCATTTTCACTGTCATCCTCATTCTCCTCATTGGGTACGTACAATGCTTTGCAAAATCTGAAAGTACTCGGTCAGCCTGGGCTGTAACCAATATATTATTGCTCCCGTGCCACGTTGAACTGTGTTTTTCCTTCCTGCTGAAAATGCCCAGGGTTAGATCAGTGTCCCTGACCTGACAGGCCTGTTTGTCTCCTAGATCACCCAGCAAGCCTTCAGAACCCGTCCAGGTTGCGGACTCCACCTCCTCCACTGTCTCACGCCCACACCCCCAACCAGCATCACGCGGCCTCCATCAACTCCCTGAATCGAGGGAACTTTACGCCCCGCAGCAACCCCAGCCCAGCGCCGACAGACCACTCTCTTTCCGGGGAGCACCCCGTTGGCCCCCCAGAGTCTGCCCATGCGCAGGACAACTGGTTACTCAACAGTAACATCCCGCTGGAAACCAGGTAGGTTTGGTACCTCACCCCTTGTGCTGTCCCAACATTTCCAGAGCCTAAGGGCCAGAGACGGAAGCTGACCTGCTAATTAGAGCCGCGGTGCTGTTCTGATTATTTGGGGGAATGCGGACAAACTGAGTGGAACTAGGTAAATGATAGAATGGCAGGAAAGGGGAGGGTCGCATATGGGCAGCACTGGAGGCTTGGGACCACATGAGACTAAGACAGAAGCTGGATTCTTCTCACTGCCAGTCTCACTCACGGTATAACAGATTTAGAGCTGGAAGGGTCCTTAGTGGTTATCAAGTCTAAACGCTCATTTTCCCAGTAAGGAAACTGAGGCTGGAAGAGATTGAGTGCCATCTTGCCCGGGGACCTACAACCAGTGAGTGTCTGAGGGCAGGCTTCAACCTTCTATCTTTCTCATTCCAAGTGCACCTCTCAGTCCATTAGCCAGCACTGCCTCCCAGTTCATTTCTGTTTGATTGAGCAAGCCTTCATATACCGCAATCCATAGATAAGTGTTAGTCCCTACCTGCTTTTGGGTTGGTGAGGGATAAAACATAAACACAAATGTCTGTAAACTGCAGGAATATGTGAGACGTATATCATGGAAGTACAGATAAAATGCTCTATAAGGGGGTGAGGTTACACTTTTTTGAAAAGCTGGTTTGGAATAGCCTAAAATACAGTGTCAAGGACAACACTTGTAGGTAGTGGCGGTAATATTGATCAGCAATCTGAAACTCCAAGAGATTAAGTAATTTGCCCATCATCACCCAGCCAACCACCAAGAAGTACCTAGGGTGGGATTCAAACCCCAGTCTCCTGACTCCAAGGCAGGTCCCTTTTCTATAATACAGCCCTAGGTAGAGAACCTCAGGCTGCTTGGGTATACTCTACATATTCCAAGAGTCAGAGGAAGGCCTCCACTGTATGGGGTGGATGGATACTCAGTGGAGGGCTTCTGGAGAGAGATGGTTTAGGACCATGAAGGATGGCATACTCACACCCATGAGGTCCTAGGTCAGTTGGCATCAAAGCATAAGAAATGTTTCCTTATGTTTGCCAGAGTTTTGAATTATTTTGAAGCCCATCTGTCCTAACCTTTCCATTTTGCAGATGAGGTGGCTGAGGTCCAGGGATGTAAAAGGATCTGCCCATGACCATATGGCAAGTTAGTAGAAGGGGCAGAATTTGCGTTTGCATCTCTTGACTCTGAGTCCACAGCTCTTTTCATTAATAGCATCCCTCTTAAAATCACAGATCCAAAGCTGGAATGGCCCTCAGAGGCCATCTGGTACAACCCTCTCATTTTACAGATGAGGAAACTGAGGCCAAAAGAGGTTAAAATGACTTGTCCAAGTACTGGTAGCAATCATCAGAGATGAGCTTTAGACCCTAGGCCTCTAACTGCAAAGCCAATGTCCTTTCCATTCTGCTACCTTGACACCTAAGGGGAATTTTCCTGGAAGGAAGGAAGAAAGGAAGAAGGAGGGAAGGAAAGAAAGAAGGAAGGAAGGAAAAATAGGTTTGTTAAGCACTTACTATGTGCAAAGTATCTTGCTAAACACTTTACACATACTATTTCATTTGCTCTTCACAACAACCCCGGAAGGTCAGAGCTATTATTATCATCCTCATTTTGCAGATGAGGAAACTGAGGCAGACACGGGTTAGATGACTTGGGGAGGGACATACATATAGTAAATGTCTGAGCCCGTATTTGAACTCAGTTCTTCCTGACTCCAGGCCCAGGGTTCTAGCCATTTCACCACCTAGCTGCCATGAAAAGAATTAAAAAACAAACAAATCCCAAAAGTTTAAAACTGTAACCAGTTACATAGATTAAAAGTGTTTTTATTTCTTTATCTTTGGAAAGAGAGGATCAATAACCTATTTAAGGAAGTGAAATAAATCAATACATTGAAAAGATTTACTCATCTAGCTATGCTTGGCACATAACGATTGTACTTGTGCTAGCTAATGCAGAAAAGATGGCGCCTGTTAGACCTTAATGAGAGGATCAAGGATTGCTGTGTTTTTCTCTCTCAGAATAGTTCTTCAGAAAGAATGCCACCCAGACAACCTGCATACCAGCCACTTAGTTAATATTGCTTCTCTTTCCCTTGTACTCTGCTTCTCTGCATGCTTCCTCCTTTGCTGTGATCATTAACAGTATTGGATAATTGTATGTCATTCATGGCCTTACGTAGCCTAATCAAATCTCCATTATTGAAAATATGTTCATTGAATTACTGCCCACGGCTGCAGCAAGTGATCAGGCGTTCAGTGTTCCAGATTTGTCCAAGAGATTGTGAGAACTGTGCGGTTTGTTTTGTTACTAGCTTTTGCCACTCACAGGAGGGAGAACTCCTGGTGAGGACTCATCTCTCTAAACCCTTCCCCTGGTCCTTCATGGGGGAATAAAGCAGGCCCCATTTGTAGGATCAGGAGCTGGATGGGACCTGAGACTTATCAGGTGGTCCACCCTCCTTATTTACAGAGAAGCAAACTGAGACCTGTCAAAACTGTGACTTGTCCATAGTAACATACATAGGGAATAACGGTTAAGGCAGGATTTAAGCTGGAATCTTTATTCCATATCCCTAATCCTACCATTCAGTCACGCTGCCTCTTACCTCTGGAGCTAACTACCTGTGTGACCTTAGGCAAATCACCAACCTGGGCCTCAGTTTTCTTATCTATAAAATGAGGGGGTTGGGCTGGATGGACTCTGAGGACCCTTCCAGCTGTAGACCTAAGGTCTGTGAAATCTAGCAGAAAGAACGTTGGCCTTGGAGTCGGGGAAACCTGGGTTCCATGGCCAATGCTGTCCCTGGCAAGGTTTATGAGTCAAATCTTTCTGAAAATCCATTTCCTTATTTGTAAAATGGGAATAATAAAAGCAGATACAGCCTACCTATGCTGTGAAAAGAGGGTTATAAATTGAACTATGAATCATACTCTGACCTCTCTGGACTTTATTTTCCTCATCCTTTAAATGGGGAGAACCATCCTTGTACTACATCACTCACAAGGATGTTAGGAGAAGAAAGTGCTTTATAAACTGTCAAGCACTATAGAAATGCAAACCACTATCATCATTGTCTACTAGAGCACAGGAGAACCTTTCCAGGTGTTTAGCGGACAGGTTCTGCAAGATAGATCGAGTTTGGCTCTAATAGGCAACAGGTTCCCAAATGGCTCAAGTGGAGTTGAATGTTTTTCTCTTTCCTGATTTCCAGAACTCGTGAAGTCAAATGATTAGGGATGGGAGTGCATTGTTTCTGTATTTAAGAGAGCATCCGACTGGCATCTGAAGCCCTACCCATCTCCATGACAACAAGGAAGTAAAGCACCGCCATTACTGCTGCATGGGGACCACAGTCCTAAATCTCTCAGCTGGATAAGTGGATGCTCTGCCTTTCAGAGTAGGGAGTGAGGCATGCATATGCAGATAATGTTCTGATTAGATTCTGCTGCTATGTGAGCACACACAGTGAAGCTGTCTTCTAAATACAGTGTGGAGGAGGAAAGAGAATATGGTTGTTGATTTTAGATGGCCAGGAAAATGTGGGGCCACTGAGGAAGGTGGAAGACAATTCTGCTGCTGTAGCCTCCTCCCTGACAAAGTGTTGTGGATAAATGCCAGTTGAGTTTGGATAGGACAGTTGAGTCACTCGTTCATGAGAAGTACACACCTCGCCCCCTCTGTTACCCACCACCACCCCCATCCCCATCCTTCTTCTTCCTTTCCTCTCTCTTTATTTAACGGACAACATGGTAACAGTAGAAAAAGCATCATCTTTGGTGTCAGAGGTTTGAATCTTGGCTCTGATACATGGCTTTGGGCATATGAGCCTCAGTTCCTTCTATTGTAAAATGAGGGGGGTTGGCCTTTATGGGTGCTGAAGTCTCTCCCAGCCTTGCCATTCAGGTGAGTCCTCAGTTCCTTCCTGCTCGAGGAATGGGTACGTACCAATGTCTTTCCTCCCTCAGCATCAGGAAATTCTGTCCTGTTCGGGTCTCTGCAGTTGTAGTGAGTTTATGCTGGACTCTCTGGATCTTGTTCTGAAGAACTCTGGTTACTCTGGATCTTGTTATCATTCTGATACCGGCACTTGGGTCTTTCATTTTATTGGCATTAGACCTGACAGCCAAAGTTCAGCACGGTTTCTTAACTTCTGGTCGGCAGAGGCTATCAGAGGAATAACATAAACAAAATCAGAGATGGGAAATGCAACAGGGTGTGGGGAAAGTGAGATTATTTTTTGATCTCCCTCTATGTGGTGAGGCACACTATGGTATACTGGAAGGATGGATTGATTTAGAATCAGAGGGGCCTGTGATGGAGCTCTGCCTGGCTCTCCTTTTCTCCCTCAGTCCTTCTTCCTTGCTTCCCTCCTGTTTGTTCATGTTTGTCTTTCCCTCCCTCCCTTCCTTCCTTCTTCCCTCTCTTCCTGTCTTCATTCCCTCCCTTCCTTCCTTCTTTCCTCCCTTTTTCTTTATTCCCCCTTCCTTCCTCCCTTAGCTTTTTGCCCTCTTCCTTCTTTTCTCCTTCCTTCCCTTTTTCCTCCCTTTGTTCTTTCCTTCTCTGCTCCCTTCTCTCTTTCCCTCTTCTCTTTCTTCCCTTCTTCCCTTCTTTTCTCCTTCTCTCTTCCTTTCATCCTCTACCTCCCTTCTTTCTCTCTTTTCCACCTTCCTTTCTTCCCCTCTTTTCTCCTTCATTCTTCCCCTCATTCCCTCTCTCCTTTCTCCTTTCCCTTTTCCCTCCTCCATTCCCTTCTTCCTCTCTTCCCTCTTCCTTCCTTCCTTCTTCCTTCCTTCCTTCAGTCTTCCTTTCTTTTTCTTACAAACACTTATGAAACACACACTTTGTGCAAAGCTTTATTCTAGAGGAGATATTTTTAAAAAAACTTAGTTGACATACAGCTTCTGTCCTAATGGAACTTACAATACCAGTTGTGTAAATTTGCACTGGGGCATCTCACTTTTGTTCCCTGAAATCTTCCCAGAGCCACAGCTTTCCCCTTCCCCTGATATAATTCTTATTTGCACAGTAGACGGTTTTCTCCTTGTGCACAGGAACTATGTTGTGTTTCATCTTTGAATCCCTAGCATGTATAGGGTCCTTCACATCACTGGTGCTTGATCAGTTTTGGTTACCTTGAACTGAATCTGTAAAATGGGGATAATATCTACATTATAGTGAGAAAAGCTCTGCATAAGCTCTGTATATGCCATCAAGTGCTATTTAAAATTGATCTGTCATCACTCCTACATTCCTAGGCATTTTTACCCATATCTCCTTGACACAATGGTCCATTGCATTGGGGTATACAGGCTTCTTTTTCCCGAGCCAGCAGATTGAGAGATGACTTCCTCTTGGTTGAAGTCTGAATGAACATGGCTTTTCATTGCTTTTTAAAGATCCTGGCTTGGTTTTCCTAAGAGCTAACGAAAACTCTTGGGAGGCCAGTCCTTTTCCAAGAGACATTGCAAATTCCTTTCATTTGAGTGTAGGAATATAGGTTATGGAAATGCAAAAGATGGAGGATGCTGATAGTGAGCATTATCAAATGGGGCAGGAACATGGGCTTGTAAACCTGGACTGTCAGCATTGGCAGGGGCTTTAGGGATTATCTGTCCACCCACTCCCACCTTTGTATAAATGGAGAAACTGGGACCCAGACAGAAGAAGTAACTTTCCAAAGATCACACAGTGAATTAGGGCCGGAACCCGGTAGCTAATAGCTAGCATTTGTCCAGTGCTCTAAGATTTGCAAAGCAATATACATACGTTCTTTCATTTGATTCTCACAATAACCCTGTGAGGTCGGTGCTGTTATTATCATCCTGTTTTATAAGTGAGGAAATAGAAACCCAGAGAAATGTAAGTAAATATTTAGTAAGTACCTACTATGCACCAAGCATTGTGCTAAGTGCTGACAGTAAAAATAAGGAAAAGATAGTTCCTGCCCTCAAGGAGCTTACAGTCTAATGGGGAAAACAGTACACAAAAGAAAGCTGAAAAGGGGCAGGGGCAGAGTCCAAGAGTCACTACTTATCAAAAAAAATGAAACAATCCTGGCTCTCAGGAAGCTTATATTTTTTCAGAGGAGACAACACACACATATGTAAATATGTAAGGAATAAATCAGAGTTTGGGAGGGAGGGTCCTTGCAGTTGTGGGGGAAGGGTCAGAAAAGGCTTCATCTAGAAGGCAGTACTGATCTGCCTCTTGAAAGAAGAGGGGAATTCTTGGAGGTGTTGATGAGGGAGTGCCTTCTAGGGATGGAGAAGAATGACCATTTCAAAACCACAGAGATGAGGTATCAAGTGGGAGGAACAGAGAAGTCCAGTTTGCCTGGATTGTGGAATGAAGCAAGGAGAATTATGTATAATGAAGCTAAAAAAAATATATTGAGACCAAGTTAGGAAGGGCTTTAAAAACCAGATCAAATGGTCTTTACCCGAATTCACACACTCATTTAATATATTGTATCTGGAACTTGAAGTCAGTTTCCTTCAACTCCAAATTCAGCATTCTCTGAGCTTCCCATCACTGCTAATCTCCTTCAACCCTGTCTTATTATAATTATATTTTGTTTTTTAAGGCAACTATGTGGTGCAGTATATAAAATAGTGGAATTTGGAGTCACGAAGATCTGAGTTCAAATCCTGCCTTAAACACTGGCTAGCTGGCACTGGGCACTTCACCTCTACCTCAGTTTTCTAATCTGTTAAAATCAGCATAATAATAGCATCTACCTCTCAGGGTTGTTTTCAGTGAGATAATAATTATAAAGCATTTTGTAAATTTTCAAGTGCCATAGAAATACTAGCTATTTACTCTCATTATAATTACAATTGTATTTGAAACTCGATTATGAAGAGACTTGTCTAAATGAACCGCATATAGCCGGGCTTTGCTCCTGGAGGGGAGATTGAATTTGAGAGGCCTCACTCAGCTTCTTGTACCAGAAAATCTGAAGGCATCATCATCTCCCCTGCCTTGATTGGTGCTTGAATGATTACCTTTGCCAAACCCCGCCTTGGTCTTCCTGGTGAGCACTGTGTGTACTGCTGAAAGCAAAGAGACTGAAGCCGTTGTGTGGGCCCCTCGTGTGCCCACCGCTCTCTGCCCAGTGCCCTCTGAGCCATCCCAGCGCCTCTGCCTGAGGCTTCCCCACCGCTCGGCTGTACCGAGGGTAAGCTTAGGGCCTCTGATGCTATTTGTATATTCCTCCTACACTGGTACACAAAACAGGTAGGGCCTCTATAGATGCTTGTTTTGTTGAGCCGAATTCATGTGAAGGAAACGACAAAGTGTTTGCCAGAGAGGAATTCTCTGCCTGAATTACATACCAGTTCAGTGAGCAGAGGAAATTATGCCTAATTCACTGCCCAAATTTTCCCTGTGCTTCAATGAGGCAAATAAAAAAAATTCACGTGGCCCCCAAATCCCTTATATTCTACAGAATGTGTGCTGATCCTGCTCATGTCCCTACTTAGCATCTTAGAATGGATAGGACAATGGACTTAGAGTTGGGAAAACCTGGGTTCAAATCCTGTCTAATAATTGAACCCATGGGACCTGATAAAAATCACCAAAAGAGAGGGTACAGAGAAAGAAGAGAAAAGAACCCAGCATCAAGCCCTGCCTCTAATAATCATTTTGAGATTTCTCCCCCCCAAAAAACAGATTTATTATATGAAGTATTTATAAAGTGCTGTTTGGGCTGTTCTTTCTGGACATTATGCCTTCCCTCCCCCTTTGTTTGGGCTGTTCTTTCTGGACATTATGCCTTCCCTCCCCCTTCTTACTAATGTCTTACAAATAGCCCAACTCAGCTGTCCCTGCCTCCATGAAGCCTTCCCTGACTGTCCTCCTCAGACCTTACTTACATTCTATGTAGCTTTACATATTTCTAATACACTTACATAATGCATATTATAATCACCAGGGTTGGTTTCTTGCTTTACTAGACTATAATTTTATTAGGGCTACATCTTAGCTAAATTTTTCCCACTTCTAGCTAAACCTTTACCACCTTCTATGTAAACCTTCCCTACCTCCAAACACAATGCTCCGTAGATTCATATTAAATGTTTGACTTGTTAAATGAATTATTATTTAATTGAAAATAGACTATGCTGAGTGCATGAAAAAGTCACAAATTAAATTCTGAAGATGGTGCAGTAGATAGAATACTGAGCTTGGAATCAAGAGGACTCATCTTCAAATCCAGCCTCAGACACTTACTCCCTGTGTGACCGTGAAAGATAGAATGGCTTTTGGTAGTTGGAGACTTTCTAAGTTAGCGGAGTGTAAGAAGCCAGACTACTACAGAGAAACAGGGCAGAATAATAGGCAGCGCAGGACAATGGAATGACCTTGCAGGTGGGAGGCAAGAGACCTGAGTCCCAGTTCTCCCCCTTACTATCTCTGTGAATTTGGCCAAGACATTTAATTTCTCTTAGCCTTGATTTTTACACATTTAAAATGAGGGCATAGAACTGACTTCAGCATAGTGGATACAGCTCTAAACCTGGAATTAGAAGATGTGGACTTCAAATCCCATTGTAAAACCTGTGGGTTGGTCCCTTTCTGAGCCTCAGTCACATCATCTGCAAAATGGGGCTAATAATGCCCACAGAAAGTACATCATGGCAGATGCAAGACTCAAATGAGATTTCGTATATAAAATACTTTGCAAACTTGAACTGGCCACGAAAAAGGCAGTTATTATTGTTGATTTTTATCATTGGATTCCTAGTGCCTAGCACTTGCCAGTCAAATACTTCTTGATTAGTTGACTGACCTTTGCATAAGAATTAATTGCTTTAAAATTTGAGGTAGTTAGAGGACACAGCGAATAGAGTGGTAGACTTGGTAGTCAGGAAAACCTCAGTTCATATTCTGTGTCAGACATTTAGTAGCTGTGTGTGATCCTGGGCTGTGTGATTACCCATAGAATATCTTTGCTTAAAGCATCTTTTATAACCTCTCCTCCTCAGTTTCCTCATCCATAAAATAGGGATAAAAATAGCACCTACCTCACAGGGTTGCCATGAAAACCACATGAGATAATGTTTGTAAAGCGCTTGGCAAACCATACATCTCTATACAAATGCTAGCTATTACTATAATAACCTTTCTCATTTGTAGTTCCTACCTAAAAAAAAATCACTGTTGTAATGACCATTTGGATAATTAATTCATGGAAAAAGGCACATTACATGAAGACCAAATTGGAGTGTTGCACCTATGGGGTGGTGTCATAGTCCCTCTACTAGGCTGGCCTCTAGGCAGGTAAGGTTTTAATGGTAGAAGTTTTAAGTTTTTTTTTGTTTTAATGCTCATTCTCACTGATCTGAAGATGGTGCAGTGGGTAGAATACTGAGCTTGGAATCAAGAAGACTCATCTTCAAATCCAGCCTCAGACACTTACTAGCAGTGTGACCCTGAGCAAGTCATTTAACCCTGTTTGCCTCAGTTTCCTCATCTGTAAAGTGAGCTGGAGAAGGAAATGGCAAACCACTCCATTATCTTTGCCAAGAAAACCCTGAATGCTAAAAAATTATTTTACTGAGAAAAAAATAATAACAAAGTTCATTTGGAAGAACAAAAGGTCAGTAACATCAAAGAAACTGGGGGAAAAGATAGAAGTAGATTCAGCAGTATCAGACCTTAAACTGTATTGTAAGATGAGAGCATTGTTGAAGTATAAAAAGGATAATTTCAATTATTTTAAATTAAAATTTTCTTGTATAAATAAAACATATAGCCAAGAATAGAAGGAATGCAGAAAATTGGGGGGGATAAAGCTTTCATAGGCAATCTCTCACATTGGGTTGGAATATTGCGGTGGTATAGGAAATGATTAGCTGGTTGATTTAGAAAAACATGCAGAGACTTGGTTTTATGAAGGAAGATGCTGTCTATCTTCAGAGAAACAGCTGCTAGGAGGAAATAACCATAGCATGGTCGTGTGTGTGTGTGTGTGTGTGTGTGTGTGTGTGTGTGTGTGTATGTCTAGTCTTATATCAATGTATATGTGTAAAAATATCCATACTTAATTGTAGCCTTCTTTAGGGTAGGTAGGGGGAGGGAGGGAAAAAAGCAAAGCAAAAAGTGCACAGCAGAGAACAAAAACAAACAAACAAACAAACAAAACCAAGGAAGCAAAGGAAAGCTGGGCAGCTTTGAAAACAATGTGCATTATTTATTATATAGGTTTTCTTGAAATGGAAGGTTATTATTTCATGTTGAATCCTGTCTTATGGTCTGCTGTGTACATGACAATGTTTTTTTTCTTTTCTCATTTTGTGTTTAAAATTAAAAAAATTACAAAAAATACTTTTGAAAAGCACAGCATAGCCATAAAAAGCCTTTTCGATATGATTAAAATATAACTAAAATTTTTTTAAAAAAAGAAAAGTCCAATTGGGGACAGAAAGAATGTGACTGAACAACAGCACCCATTTGAGATTTGTAAAATAGGAAGGAAGCAAGAAAGGGAGGGAAGAAGGAAGGAAAGGGAAGAAGGAAGGAAGGAAGAAAAAAGGGACAGAGGAAGGAAGGAAGAAAAAGGATGGAGAAAGGAAGGAAGGAAAGAAAGGACAGAAGAAGGAAAGAAAGAAGAATGGCAGAAAGGAAGGAAGGGAAGAAGGGACAGAGGAAGGAAGAAAAAATGAATGGAAGAAGGAAGGAAAGAAGGGACAGAAGAAGGAAAGAAGGAAGAATGGCAGGAAGGAAGGAAGGGTGGAAGGAAGGGAAGAAGGGGTGGAGGAAGGAAGGAAGAAAAAAAATGAATGGAGAAAGGAAGGAAGCAGGGAAAGAGGGGAAGGAAGGAAAGAAGGGACAGAGGTAGGTAGGAAGGAAGGAAGAAAGAAGAAAAGCAGGGAGGAAACAAGTGTTAAGTGCTTCCTCTGTGCCGGGCACTGTGCTAAAGTACTGGATCAATATTATTTTATTTGAGCCTCACAACAACCCTGGGAGGTAGTAGCTATTATTACCTCCATTTTACAGTTGAAGAAACAGGCAGCTTAGTAAGTGACTTGTCCAGGGTCACACAGCTAGTAAGGTCTAAATTTGAATTCAGGTCTTCTTAATTCCAAGTCCAGTCACAGTTCCACTTAGCTGCTTTCCAGCTGCCCAGAAGAGAAGGGGAAGGTTAAAAAAAATAAAATAAAAAGGAGTGGAGGAGCATTGTCTGGCCTGAAATCCTCCTCCTGCCCTTCCATTCCTCACTGACATTATATGGCGCCAGGGAGAACCCGAGGGGAGGAGGGAGCCGGGGCCAGCTTGTGCTCTCCCTCAGAGCGGATTCCCGGGATGGTGTTTCAGGGATCTCAGGTGTGTCTGTGCCCAATCTGGGTACGAGCTGCATTTGTGGGGTCCAGCAAAGTCAGATGCCAGGCAAGGCCTCTCCTTTCACACTTTGCAGCATGTGCAACTTAATTGATTTCACTGGGACCATCTGATTAATAACCTGTCAGGAATGTCATCTGATAAACTAGAAACCAAAAATAAAAAAATAAAACTCAGGGGAGCAGCGCCCCCAATGTGTCAGCTCCAGAGTGCACGTTAGCAGACCTGGTTTGGGAATTTGAGAGACGGCTTTATGGCCGGGTTTCCTCTGTGACGAGAGCTTGAATCGAGGGTGGTGCAGCCTCCCCCAAGCAGCTGGCCATCCAGGTCATTGTGTCCTAGGCCCAGCCTTTCCCCACTCAGGCTGCGGCTCTCAGACCACGTCAGGCCTACAAACCCTCACAGTAGCTCACTTTTCTATAGTGTCTCCCATTAGACCAAGAGCTTTTCTCTTGCCATGAACCTGTAAAGTAAATAGTGCTGGTATTGTTATCCCCCCTTCAAAGAGGAGGGAATTGAGGCCTTCAGGGTTCTCCATATCTGTCACTGAATTCTAGTCCCTCACAAACTCCAGTTTCTATAGTGCTTTAAAGTTTTTTCACAAAAATCCGAGGAGGGAGGCAGTGCAGGGTTGTTTTTGTTGTTGTTGTTTGTTTGTTTTTTGTTTTAATTGTCTGTGTTTGACAAATGAGCAGACTGAAGTTTAGAGAAATTAACTGACCAGTCCAGGATCCCATAGCTTCCAAATAACTGAGGCAAGAATTTAAACCTGGATCTCCTGACTCCAGGCCCAACATTCCGCCCACCATATTGTCCTGCTTCTCAAGCAAGTAGCCGAATAAGAACCTAAACCAGAGGGTCAAACCCACTTGTCCACTCTAAATCTTCCATGAAAGCTTTTTACTTGCCTTAATAATCATCACTATCAATTTTTGCCTTTCACTTACAGAATATCTTTGCATAAAATGCCTTTATGTCATTTGAGGTGTCACGTTATACAATTTTGGAGCTATAATAAAATCAAGAAAAAAATAGAATAATTTATTTCTGGGCAAAATTTAGAGAATGAATGTTAGCTTTAATTACTAGCTATTACAAGCTATTATTACTGCTACTATCACAATTGCATAAAGGGTTTGTTTGTGTGTCTGTGTCTTTATATATACACACATATGTACATGCATATGTGTTTACATAGATAGCCTTTATGCATTTTTATATTTATGAGACCCTGATTTTTATTTCATTTGTCTTTGCAAATAATGAAGCCAATATAGAGTATAATTTTAGTTGGTTTATACTATACTTTTTTCTATTATGAACAGAAAAGACTATTACCAGGAGGTATTTGCCTCATTTAGAGTAGTTGTAATGGGAAAAGCAATGGTCCTGGCATCAGAAAACCTAGATTTGAATTTCAACTTTGATTCTTACCAGCTGCTGTCATTCCCATTTTACAGATGAGACTCTAAGAGGGAGTGACATATTCAAGGACATTCCACCAGAAAGTATTGGAGCCAAAACTCCAGCCTAGGTCTTCTGACTCTAAACCCAGTACACTCACTTTCTAGCATGCCACCCGCCTGTCTGGAAAAATAGAATACTGAAGCGTTTCTATTGTCAGCAGCTATGGAAATTGTCTTCTCAACATCTGGCCAACTTATACAAGAATTAATAAGAGGATAGACTAGAATAAAATAGAGTAGAAAAGAAAAATTCTCCCTTAGTCATAGAACCTGAGAATGTTGGGGCTGGGAGTTACCTTAAAGATCCTGTTGTCCAACCCCGTAATTTTACAGATGAAGAGATGGAGAGTCAAAGGGGATATGGCTTGCCTTAAGGGCACACAGCTAAAAATCGAGACCACAAAATTTCATAATTAAGAGATGAAATTCTCTAAATGATTAAATAACTTGAATTCAGATAATACCAAGTGTTCGGAATATCAGAATATTTCAGTAAGACTTATTTCAGTAACTTAAAGCATCCCTGATTTTGTGGGTGTCAGCCCTCCCAACCAGAAGGCAAATCCTTAATCCCATGCTTTTGTAGATGTGTTCCGTGCGTTGCCATGGCCAGAAATTTGGCCTCTGGTGGGCAACCCTCAGCTAACGGGCCTCTCTGAAGTTCACCAGACGAGGCCTTGGATGGCAGATTCATGGTCTGTCACCTGGCCGGGGCTCAAAGCTTTTCTGGCTTTGTGGGGCCTGCCTAACCTTCTGCTTCCCTGGCAGGAGCTCCGCTTCCCCCCACTCCATAGGAAGACATCAGAGCAGGACTTTGGTAACACTGGGGGTGGAGAAGGGACGGTGAAACCCTTATGAATCCCCAGAATTTTCAGCTAGTGTTAAATATCACAGGGGGCCCTGGAATGAAGAGAGTGGCTATTTCAGAACAGCACACATCCCAATGCTTCATTCAGTCTAGCTGATCCCCTCGAACAATCACATAATTCTTGAAGTAGATCACTACACAACTACTTTGTCTCAAATGCCTAGCACTTTTGAGGAAGTCGTATCCAGATAGGATTTTAAGGTGCAATTTAAAATCCCCAAGAGCCAGATCCTGAACTGATGACGCAGGTTAAGTGCCTAGATATTCTAAGGGGAGTTTGTCTGGCATCCGGACTGTGGGCACAGATCCCCCCAGGGAGGAAATGGAAGTGTTTGTATGCTGTATTGATGAAAACATTGATAAGCTCCCCTTTGTACACAGCATCTCAGTTTGCAAAACCTTTTGCTCCTAGGAGAAAGAGAGAGAGAGAGAGAGAGAGAGAGAGTGTGTGTGTGTGTGTGTGTGTGTGTGTGTGTGTGTGTGTGTGTGTG